>NC_068417.1:43935097-43937597 GCF_023724105.1 Carassius gibelio
TTTGGGTTTTCTTTCCTACTTATATAATGTACTGGCGATAAGATTGGCTGTTCTTTAAATAGCCCTCTCTTTGCAGCAGACTTCGCTTACGGCCATACCAACCTGGCTATGACCGATCTCGTCTGATCTCGGAAGCTAAGCAGGTTTGGGCCTGGTTAGTACTTGGATGGGAGACCGCCTGGGAATACCAGGTGCTGTAAGCTTTTTGGAAATTTTTCACTTAGTATATAATAATTTTGCCAAAAGATAGAGTCAATGCCGATCTCTGAATATTAGCAGGTTTGGGCCTGGTTAGTACATGGATGGGAGACTGCCTGGGAATACCAGGTTCTGTAAGCTTTTTGGAAAATTTCACGAATTATATAATAATCTTTCATTAAAAAAAAAAAAAAAAAAAAAAAAGAGTCAATGCCTGATCTCTGAATCTTAGCAGGTTTAGGTCTGGTTAGTACTTTGATGAGAGACTGCCTAGGAATACCAGGTGTTTAAGCTTTTGGGCTTTCTTTCCTACTTATATAATGTACTGGCGATAAGAATGGCTGGTCTTTAAATAGCCCTCTCTTTGCAGCAGACTTCGCTTGCGGCCATACCAACCTGGCTATGCCCGATCTCGTCTGATCTCGGAAGCTAAGCAGGTTTGGGCCTGGTTAGTACTTGGATGGGAGACCGCCTGGGAATACCAGGTGCTGTAACCTTTTTGGAAATTTTTCACTTAGTATATAATAATTTTGCCAAAAAATAGAGTCAATGCCGATCTCTGAATCTTAGCAGGTTTAGGTCTGGTTAGTACTTTGATGAGAGACTGCCTAGGAATACCAGGTGCTTTAAGCTTTTGGGTTTTCTTTCCTACTTATATAATGTACTGGCGATAAGATTGGCTGGTCTTTAAATAGCCCTCTCTTTGCAGCAGACTTCGCTTGCGGCCATACCAACCTGGCTATGCCCGATCTCGTCTGATTTCGGAAGCTAAGCAGGTTTGGGCCTGTTTAGTACTTGGATGGGAGACCGCCTGGGAATACCAGGTGCTGTAAGCTTTTTGGACATTTTTCACTTAGTATATAATAATTTTGCCAAAAAATAGAGTCAATGCCTGATCTCTGAATATTAGCAGGTTTGGGCCTGCTTAGTACATGGATGGGAGACTGCCTGGGAATACCAGGTGCTTTAATCTTTTTGGAAAATTTCACGAATTATATAATAACCTTTCATTAAAAAAAAAAAAAAGAGTCAATGCCCGATCTCTGAATCTTAACAGGTTTAGGTCTGGTTAGTACTTTTATGAGAGACTGCCTAGGAATACCAGGTGCTTTAAGCTTTTGGGCTTTCTTTCCTACTTATATAATGTACTGGCGATAAGATTGGCTGGTCTTTAAATAGCCCTCTCTTTGCAGCAGACTTCGCTTGCGGCCATACCAACCTGGCTATGCCCGATCTCGTCTGATTTCGGAAGCTAAGCAGGTTTGGGCCTGTTTAGTACTTGGATGGGAGACCGCCTGGGAATACCAGGTGCTGTAAGCTTTTTGGACATTTTTCACTTAGTATATAATAATTTTGCCAAAAAATAGAGTCAATGCCTGATCTCTGAATATTAGCAGGTTTGGGCCTGCTTAGTACATGGATGGGAGACTGCCTGGGAATACCAGGTGCTTTAATCTTTTTGGAAAATTTCACGAATTATATAATAATCTTTCATTAAAAAAAAAAAAAAGAGTCAATGCCCGATCTCTGAATCTTAACAGGTTTAGGTCTGGTTAGTACTTTTATGAGAGACTGCCTAGGAATACCAGGTGCTTTAAGCTTTTGGGCTTTCTTTCCTACTTATATAATGTACTGGCGATAAGATTGGCTGGTCTTTAAATAGCCCTCTCTTTGCAGCAGACTTCGCTTACGGCCATACCAACCTGGCTATGCCCGATCTCGTCTGATCTCGGAAGTTAAGCAGGTTTGGGCCTGGTTAGTACTTGGATGGGAGACCGCCTGGGAATACCAGGTGCTGTAAGCTTTTTGGACATTTTTCACTTAGTATATAATAATTTTGCCAAAAAATAGAGTCAATGCCCGATCTCTGAATATTTGCAGGTTTGGGCCTGGTTAGTACATGGATGGGAGACTGCCTGGGAATACCAGGTGCTGTAAGCTTTTGGACATTTTTCACTTAGTATATAATAATTTTGCCAAAAAATAGAGTCAATGCCCGATCTCTGAATCTTAGCAGGTTTAGGTCTGGTTAGTACTTTGATGAGAGACTGCCTAGGAATACCAGGTGCTTTAAGCTTTTGGGTTTTCTTTCCTACTTATATAATGTACTGGCGATAAGATTGGCTGGTCTTTAAATAGCCCTCTCTTTGCAGCAGACTTCGCTTACGGCCATACCAACCTGGCTATTCCTGATCTCGTCTGATCTCGGAAGCTAAGCAGGTTTGGGCCTGGTTATTACTTGGATGGGAGACCGCCTGGGAATACCAGGTGCTGTAAGCTTTTTTGACATTTTTCACTTAGT
>NC_068417.1:43942597-43947597 GCF_023724105.1 Carassius gibelio
TCTGGTTAGTACTTTTATAAGAGACTGCCTAGGAATACCAGGTGCTTTAAGCTTTTGGGCTTTCTTTCCTACTTATATAATGTACTGGCGATAAGATTGGCTGGTCTTTAAATAGCCCTCTCTTTGCAGCAGACTTCGCTTACGGCCATACCAACCTGGCTATGCCCGATCTCGTCTGATCTCGGAAGTTAAGCAGGTTTGGGCCTGGTTAGTACTTGGATGGGAGACCGCCTGGGAATACCAGGTGCTGTAAGCTTTTTGGACATTTTTCACTTAGTATATAATAATTTTGCCAAAAAATAGAGTCAATGCCTGATCTCTGAATATTAGCAGGTTTGGGCCTGCTTAGTACATGGATGGGAGACTGCCTGGGAATACCAGGTGCTTTAATCTTTTTGGAAAATTTCACGAATTATATAATAATCTTTCATTAAAAAAAAAAAAAAGAGTCAATGCCCGATCTCTGAATCTTAACAGGTTTAGGTCTGGTTAGTACTTTTATGAGAGACTGCCTAGGAATACCAGGTGCTTTAAGCTTTTGGGCTTTCTTTCCTACTTATATAATGTACTGGCGATAAGATTGGCTGGTCTTTAAATAGCCCTCTCTTTGCAGCAGACTTCGCTTACGGCCATACCAACCTGGCTATGCCCGATCTCGTCTGATCTCGGAAGCTAAGCAGGTTTGGGCCTGGTTAGTACTTGGATGGGAGACCGCCTGGGAATACCAGGTGCTGTAAGCTTTTTGGAAATTTTTCACTTAGTATATAATAATTTTGCCAAAAGATAGAGTCAATGCCGATCTCTGAATAGTAGCAGGTTTGGGCCTGGTTAGTACATGGATGGGAGACTGCCTGGGAATACCAGGTGCTTTAATCTTTTTGGAAAATTTCACGAATTATATAATAATCTTTCATTAAAAAAAAATAAAAAAATAAAATAAAAAATATATATATATATATATATAATACCAGGTGCTTTAAGCTTTTGGGTTTTCATTCCTACTTATATAATGTACTGGCGATAAGATTGGCTTGTCTTTAAATAGCCCTCTCTTTGCAGCAGACTTCGCTTACTTCCATACCAACCTGGCTATGTCCGATCTCGTCTGATCTCGGAAGCTAAGAAGTTTTGGGCCTGGTTAGTACTTGGATGGGAGACCGCCTGGGAATACCAGGTGCTGTAAGCTTTTTGGACATTTTTCACTAAGTATATAATAATTTTGCCAAAAAATAGAGTCAGTGCCTGATCTCTGAATATTAGCAGGTTTGGGCCTGTTTAGTACATGGATGGGAGACTGCCTGGGAATATACTGCCTTGAATTATAATTTTGCATTATTGAGACACTGTTTTCCTAATGAATGTTGTTCAGTGCTTTGACGCAATGTATTTTGTTTAAAGCACTATATAAATAAATGTGATTGATTGATTGATTGAATACCAGGTGCTGTAAGCTTTTTGGACATTTTTCACTTAGTATATAATAATTTTGCCCAAAAAAAGTCAATGCCCGATCTCTGAATATTAGCAGGTTTGCACCTGGTTAGTACATGGATGGGAGACTGCCTGGGAATACCAGGTGCTTTAATCTTTTTGGAAAATTTCACGAATTATATAATAATCTTTCATTAAAAAAAAAAAAGAGTCAATGCCCGATCTCTGAATCTTAACAGGTTTAGGTCTGGTTAGTACTTTTATGAGAGACTGCCTAGGAATACCAGGTGCTTTAAGCTTTTGGGTTTTCTTTCCTACTTATATAATGTACTGGTGATAAGATTGGCTGTTCTTTAAATAGCCCTCTCTTTGCAGCAGACTTCGCTTACGGCCATACCAACCTGGCTATGACCGATCTCGTCTGATCTCGGAAGCTAAGCAGGTTTGGGCCTGGTTAGTACTTGGATGGGAGACCGCCTGGGAATACCAGGTGCTGTAAGCTTTTTGGAAATTTTTCACTTAGTATATAATAATTTTGCCAAAAGATAGAGTCAATGCCGATCTCTGAATATTAGCAGGTTTGGGCCTGGTTAGTACATGGATGGGAGACTGCCTGGGAATACCAGGTGCTGTAAGCTTTTTGGACATTTTTCACTTAGTATACAATAATTTTGCCAAAAAATAGAGTCAATGCCGATCTCTGAATATTTGCAGGTTTGGGCCTGGTTAGTACATGGATGGGAGACTGCCTGGGAATACCAGGTGCTTTAATCTTTTTGGAAAATTTCACGAATTATTTAATAATCTTTCATTAAAAAAAAAAAAAAAAAAAAAAGAGTCAATGCCTGATCTCTGAATCTTAGCAGGTTTAGGTCTGGTTAGTACTTTGATGAGAGACTGCCTAGGAATACCAGGTGCTTTAAGCTTTTGGGCTTTCTTTCCTACTTATATAATGTACTGGCGATAAGAATGGCTGGTCTTTAAATAGCCCTCTCTTTGCAGCAGACTTCGCTTGCGGCCATACCAACCTGGCTATGCCCGATCTCGTCTGATCTCAGAAGCTAAGCAGGTTTGTGCCTGGTTAGTACTTGGATGGCAGACCGCCTGGGAATACCAGGTGCTGTAACCTTTTTGGACATTTTTCACTTAGTATATAATAATTTTGCCAAAAAATAGAGTCAATGCCCGATCTCTGAATATTTGCAGGTTTGGGCCTGGTTAGTACATGGATGGGAGACTGCCTGGGAATACCAGGTGCTTTAATCTTTTTGGAAAATTTCACGAATTATATAATAATCTTTCATTAAAAAAAAAAAAAGAGTCAATGCCCGATCTCTGAATCTTAACAGGTTTAGGTCTGGTTAGTACTTTTATGAGAGACTGCCTAGGAATACCAGGTGCTTTAAGCTTTTGGGTTTTCTTTCCTACTTATATAATGTACTGGCGATAAGATTGGCTGTTCTTTAAATAGCCCTCTCTTTGCAGCAGACTTCGCTTACAGCCATACCAACCTGGCTATGACCGATCTCGTCTGATCTCGGAAGCTAAGCAGGTTTGGGCCTGGTTAGTACTTGGATGGGAGACCGCCTGGGAATACCCGGTGCTGTAAGCTTTTTGGAAATTTTTCACTTAGTATATAATAATTTTGCCAAAAGATAGAGTCAATGCCGATCTCTGAATATTAGCAGGTTTGGGCCTGGTTAGTACATGGATGGGAGACTGCCTGGGAATACCAGGTGATTTAATCTTTATGGAAAATTTCACGAATTATATAATAATCTTTCATTAAAAAAAAAAAAAAGAGTCAATGCCCGATCTCTGAATCTTAACAGGTTTAGGTCTGGTTAGTACTTTTATGAGAGACTGCCTAGGAATACCAGGTGCTTTAAGCTTTTGGGTTTTCATTCCTACTTATATAATGTACTGGCGATAAGATTGGCTGGTCTTTAAATAGCCCTCTCTTTGCAGCAGACTTCGCTTACGGCCATACCATCCTGGCTATGTCCGATCTCGTCTGATCTCGGAAGCTAAGCAGGTTTGGGCCTGGTTAGTACTTGGATGGGAGACCGCCTGGGAATACCAGGTGCTGTAAGCTTTTTGGAAATTTTTCACTTAGTATATAATAATTTTGCCAAAAAATAGAGTCAATGCCGATCTCTGAATATTAGCAGGTTTGGGCCTGGTTAGTACATGGATGGGAGACTGCCTGGGAATACCAGGTGCTGTAAGCTTTTTGGACATTTTTCACTTACTATCTAATAATTTTGCCAAAAAATAGAGTCAATGCCCGATCTCTGAATATTTGCAGGTTTGGGCCTGGTTAGTACATGGATGGGAGACTGCCTCGGAATACCAGGTGCTTTAATCTTTTTGGAAAATTTCACGAATTATATAATAATCTTTCATTAAAAAAAAAAAAAAAAAAAAAAAAAATATATATATATATATATATATATATATATATATATATATATATATATATATATATATAATACCAGGTGCTTTAAGCTTTTTGGTTTTCATTCCTACTTATATAAAGTACTGGCGATAAGATTGGCTGGTCTTTAAATAGCCCTCTCTTTGCAGCAGACTTCGCTTACGGCCATACCATCCTGGCTATGTCCGATCTCGTCTGATCTCGGAAGCTAAGCAGGTTTGGGCCTGGTTAGTACTTGGATGGGAGACCGCCTGGGAATACCAGGTGCTGTAAGCTTTTTGGAAATTTTTCACTTAGTATATAATAATTTTGCCAAAAAAATAGAGTCAATGCCGATCTCTGAATATTAGCAGGTTTGGGCCTGGTTAGTACATGGATGGGAGACTGCCTGGGAATACCAGGTTCTGTAAGCTTTTTGGACATTTTTCACTTAGTATATAATAATTTTGCCAAAAAATAGAGTCAATGCCGATCTCTGAATATTTGCAGGTTTGGGCCTGGTTAGTACATGGATGGGAGACTGCCTGGGAATACCAGGTGCTTTAATCTTTTTGGAAAATTTCACGAATTATATAATAATCTTTCATTAAAAAAAAAAAAAAAAAAAAAAAAAATATATATATATATATATATATAATACCAGGTGCTTTAAGCTTTTTGGTTTTCATTCCTACTTATATAAAGTACTGGCGATAAGATTGGCTGGTCTTTAAATAGCCCTCTCTTTGCAGCAGACTTCGCTTACGGCCATACCATCCTGGCTATGTCCGATCTCGTCTGATCTCGGAAGCTAAGCAGGTTTGGGCCTGGTTAGTACTTGGATGGGAGACCGCCTGGGAATACCAGGTGCTGTAAGCTTTTTGGAAATTTTTCACTTAGTATATAATAATTTTGCCAAAAAAATAGAGTCAATGCCGATCTCTGAATATTAGCAGGTTTGGGCCTGGTTAGTACATGGATGGGAGACTGCCTGGGAATACCAGGTTCTGTAAGCTTTTTGGACATTTTTCACTTAGTATATAATAATTTTGCCAAAAAATAGAGTCAATGCCGATCTCTGAATATTTGCAGGTTTGGGCCTGGTTAGTACATGGATGGGAGACTGCCTGGGAATACCAGGTGCTTTAATCTT
>NC_068417.1:43957597-43962597 GCF_023724105.1 Carassius gibelio
GAATACCAGGTGCTGTAAGCTTTTTGGAAATTTTTCACTTAGTATATAATAATTTTGCCAAAAGATAGAGTCAATGCCGATCTCTGAATATTAGCAGGTTTGGGCCTGGTTAGTACATGGATGGGAGACTGCCTGGGAATACCAGGTGCTGTAAGCTTTTTGGACATTTTTCACTTAGTATATAATAATTTTGCCAAAAAATAGAGTCAATGCCGATCTCTGAATATTTGCAGGTTGGGGCCTGGTTAGTACATGGATGGGAGACTGCCTGGGAATACCAGGTGCTTTAATCTTTTTGGAAAATTTCACGAATTATTTAATAATCTTTCATTAAACAAAAAAAAAAAAAAAAAGAGTCAATGCCTGATCTCTGAATCTTAGCAGGTTTAGGTCTGGTTAGTACTTTGATGAGAGACTGCCTAGGAATACCAGGTGCTTTAAACTTTTGGGCTTTCTTTCCTACTTATATAATGTACTGGCGATAAGAATGGCTGGTTTTTAAATAGCCCTCTCTTTGCAGCAGACTTCGCTTGCGGCCATACCAACCTGGCTATGCCCGATCTCGTCTGATCTCAGAAGCTAAGCAGGTTTGTGCCTGGTTAGTACTTGGATGGCAGACCGCCTGGGAATACCAGGTGCTGTAACCTTTTTGGACATTTTTCACTTAGTATATAATAATTTTGCCAAAAAATAGAGTCAATGCCCGATCTCTGAATATTTGCAGGTTTGGGCCTGGTTAGTACATGGATGGGAGACTGCCTGGGAATACCAGGTGCTTTAATCTTTTTGGAAAATTTCACGAATTATATAATAATCTTTCATTAAAAAAAAAAAAAAAAAAAGAGTCAATGCCCGATCTCTGAATTTTAGCAGGTTTAGGTCTGGTTAGTACTTTGATGAGAGACTGCCTAGGAATACCAGGTGCTTTAAGCTTTTGGGTTTTCTTTCCTACTTATATAATGTACTGGCGATAAGATTGGCTGTTCTTTAAATAGCCCTCTCTTTGCAGCAGACTTCTCTTACGGCCATACCAACCTGGCTATGCCCAATCTCGTCTGATCTCGGAAGCTAAGCAGGTTTGGGCCTGGTTAGTACTTGGATGGGAGACCGCCTGGGAATACCAGGTGCTGTAACCTTTTTGGAAATTTTTCACTTAGTATATAATAATTTTGCCAAAAAATGGAGTCAATGCCGATCTCTGAATCTTAGCAGGTTTAGGTCTGGTTAGTACTTTGATGAGAGACTGCCTAGGAATACCAGGTGCTTTAAGCTTTTGGGTTTTCTTTCCTACTTATATAATGTACTGGCGATAAGATTGGCTGTTCTTTAAATAGCCCTCTCTTTGCAGCAGACTTCGCTTACGGCCATACCAACCTGGCTATGCCCAATCTCGTCTGATCTCGGAAGCTAAGCAGGTTTGGGCCTGGTTAGTACTTGGATGGGAGACCGCCTGGGAATACCAGGTGCTGTAAGCTTTTTGGAAATTTTTCACTTAGTATATAATAATTTTGCCAAAAAATAGAGTCAATGCCAATCTCTGAATATTAGCAGGTTTGGGCCTGGTTAGTACATGGATGGGAGACTGCCTGGGAATACCAGGTGCTGTAAGCTTTTTGGACATTTTTCACTTACTATATAATAATTTTGCCAAAAAATAGAGTCAATGCCCGATCTCTGAATATTTGCAGGTTTGGGCCTGGTTAGTACATGGATGGGAGACTGCCTCGGAATACCAGGTGCTTTAATCTTTTTGGAAAATTTCACAAATTATATAATAATCTTTCATTAAAAAAAAAAAAAAAAAAAAAAAAAAAAAGAGTCAATGCCCGATCTCTGAATTTTAGCAGGTTTAGGTCTGGTTAGTACTTTGATGAGAGACTGCCTAGGAATACCAGGTGCTTTAAGCTTTTGGGTTTTCTTTCCTACTTATATAATGTACTGGCGATAAGATTGGCTGTTCTTTAAATAGCCCTCTCTTTGCAGCAGACTTCGCTTACGGCCATACCAACCTGGCTATGCCCAATCTAGTCTGATCTCGGAAGCTAAGCAGGTTTGGGCCTGGTTAGTACTTGGATGGGAGACCGCCTGGGAATACCAGGTGCTGTAACCTTTTTGGAAACTTTTCACTTAGTATATAATAATTTTGCCAAAAAATTGAGTCAATGCCGATCTCTGAATCTTAGCAGGTTTAGGTCTGGTTAGTACTTTGATGAGAGACTGCCTAGGAATACCAGGTGCTTTAAGCTTTTGGGTTTTCTTTCCTACTTATATAATGTACTGGCGATAAGATTGGCTGTTCTTTAAATAGCCCTCTCTTTGCAGCAGACTTCGCTTACGGCCATACCAACCTGGCTATGCCCAATCTCGTCTGATCTCGGAAGCTAAGCAGGTTTGGGCCTGGTTAGTAATTGGATGGGAGACCGCCTGGGAATACCAGGTGCTGTAAGCTTTTTGGAAATTTTTCACTTAGTATATAATAATTTTGCCAAAAAATAGAGTCAATGCCGATCTCTGAATATTAGCAGGTTTGGGCCTGGTTAGTACATGGATGGGAGACTGCCTGGGAATACCAGGTGCTTTAATCTTTTTGGAAAATTTCACGAATTATATAATAATCTTTCATTAAAAAAAAAAAAGAGTCAATGCCCGATCTCTGAATCTTAACAGGTTTAGGTCTGGTTAGTACTTTTATGAGAGACTGCCTAGGAATACCAGGTGCTTTAAGCTTTTGGGTTTTCTTTCCTACTTATATAATGTACTGGCGATAAGATTGGCTGTTCTTTAAATAGCCCTCTCTTTGCAGCAGACTTCGCTTACGGCCATACCAACCTGGCTATGCCCGATCTCGTCTGATCTCGGAAGCTAAGCAGGTTTGGGCCTGGTTAGTACTTGGATGGGAGACCGCCTGGGAATACCAGGTGCTGTAACCTTTTTGGAAATTTTTCACTTAGTATATAATAATTTTGCCAAAAAATTGAGTCAATGCCGATCTCTGAATCTTAGCAGGTTTAGGTCTGGTTAGTACTTTGATGAGAGACTGCCTAGGAATACCAGGTGCTTTAAGCTTTTGGGTTTTCTTTCCTACTTATATAATGTACTGGCGATAAGATTGGCTGTTCTTTAAATAGCCCTCTCTTTGCAGCAGACTTCGCTTACGGCCATACCAACCTGGCTATGCCCAATCTCGTCTGATCTCGGAAGCTAAGCAGGTTTGGGCCTGGTTAGTAATTGGATGGGAGACCGCCTGGGAATACCAGGTGCTGTAAGCTTTTTGGAAATTTTTCACTTAGTATATAATAATTTTGCCAAAAAATAGAGTCAATGCCGATCTCTGAATATTAGCAGGTTTGGGCCTGGTTAGTACATGGATGGGAGACTGCCTGGGAATACCAGGTGCTTTAATCTTTTTGGAAAATTTCACGAATTATATAATAATCTTTCATTAAAAAAAAAAAAAGAGTCAATGCCCGATCTCTGAATCTTAACAGGTTTAGGTCTGGTTAGTACTTTTATGAGAGACTGCCTAGGAATACCAGGTGCTTTAAGCTTTTGGGTTTTCATTCCTACTTATATAATGTACTGGCGATAAGATTGGCTGGTCTTTAAATAGCCCTCTCTTTGCAGCAGACTTCGCTTACGGCCATACCATCCTGGCTATGTCCGATCTCGTCTGATCTCGGAAGCTAAGCAGGTTTGGGCCTGGTTAGTACTTGGATGGGAGACCGCCTGGGAATACCAGGTGCTGTAAGCTTTTTGGAAATTTTTCACTTAGTATATAATAATTTTGCCAAAAAAATAGAGTCAATGCCGATCTCTGAATATTAGCAGGTTTGGGCCTGGTTAGTACATGGATGGGAGACTGCCTGGGAATACCAGGTTCTGTAAGCTTTTTGGACATTTTTCACTTAGTATATAATAATTTTGCCAAAAAATAGAGTCAATGCCTGATCTCTGAATCTTAGCAGGTTTAGGTCTGGTTAGTACTTTGATGAGAGACTGCCTAGGAATACCAGGTGCTTTAAGCTTTTGGGCTTTCTTTCCTACTTATATAATGTACTGGCGATAAGAATAGCTGGTCTTTAAATAGCCCTCTCTTTGCAGCAGACTTCGCTTGCGGCCATACCAACCTGGCTATGCCCGATCTCGTCTGATCTCGGAAGCTAAGCAGGTTTGGGCCTGGTTAGTACTTGGATGGGAGACCGCCTGGGAATACCAGGTGCTGTAACCTTTTTGGAAATTTTTCACTTAGTATATAATAATTTTGCCAAAAAATAGAGTCAATGCTGATCTCTGAATCTTAGCAGGTTTAGGTCTGGTTAGTACTTTGATGAGAGACTGCCTAGGAATACCAGGTGCTTTAAGCTTTTGGGTTTTCTTTCCTACTTATATAATGTACTGGCGATAAGATTGGCTGTTCTTTAAATAGCCCTCTCTTTGCAGCAGACTTCGCTTACGGCCATACCAACCTGGCTATGCCCGATCTCGTCTGATCTCGGAAGCTAAGCAGGATTGGGTCTGGTTCGTACTTGGATGGGAGACCGCCTGGGAATACCAGGTGCTGTAAGCTTTTTGGACATTTTTCACTTAGTATATAATATTTTTGCCAAAAAATAGAGTCAATGCCCGATCTCTGAATATTTGCAGGTTTGGGCCTGGTTAGTACATGGATGGGAGACTGCCTGGGAATACCAGGTGCTTTAATCTTTTTGGAAAATTTCACGAATTATATAATAATCTTTTATTAAAAAAAAAAAAAAAAAAAAAAAAGTCAATGCCCGATCTCTGAATCTTAGCAGGTTTAGGTCTGGTTAGTACTTTAATGAGAGACTGCCTAGGAATACCAGGTGCTTTAAGCTTTTGGGTTTTCTTTCCTACTTATATAATGTACTGGCAATAAGATTGGCTGGTCTTTAAATAGCCCTCTCTTTGCAGCAGACTTTGCAGCAGACTTCGTTTACGGCCATACCAACCAGGCTATGCCCGATCTCGTCTGATCTCGG
>NC_068417.1:43970097-43977597 GCF_023724105.1 Carassius gibelio
TAAGCTTTTGGACATTTTTCACTTAGTATATAATAATTTTGCCAAAAAATAGAGTCAATGCCCGATCTCTGAATCTTAGCAGGTTTAGGTCTGGTTAGTACTTTGATGAGAGACTGCCTAGGAATACCAGGTGCTTTAAGCTTTTGGGTTTTCTTTCCTACTTATATAATGTACTGGCGATAAGATTGGCTGGTCTTTAAATAGCCCTCTCTTTGCAGCAGACTTCGCTTACGGCCATACCAACCTGGCTATGCCTGATCTCGTCTGATCTCGGAAGCTAAGCAGGTTTGGGCCTGGTTATTACTTGGATGGGAGACCGCCTGGGAATACCAGGTGCTGTAAGCTTTTTTGACATTTTTCACTTAGTATATAATAATTTTGCCAAAAAATAGAGTCAATGCCCGATCTCTGAATATTAGCAGGTTTGGGCCTGCTTAGTACATGGATGGGAGACTGCCTGGGAATACCAGGTGCTTTAATCTTTTTGGAAAATTTCACGAATTATATAATAATCTTTCATTAAAAAAAAAAAAAAGAGTCAATGCCCGATCTCTGAATCTTAGCAGGTTTAGGTCTGGTTAGTACTTTGATGAGAGACTGCCTAGGAATACCAGGTGCTTTAAGCTTTTGGGTTTTCTTTCCTACTTATATAATGTACTGGCGATAAGATTGGCTGATCTTTAAATAGCCCTCTCTTTGCAGCAGACTTCGCTTACGGCCATACCAACCTGGCTATGCCCGATCTCGTCTGATCTTGGAAGCTAAGCAGGTTTGGGCCTGGTTAGTACTTGAATGGGAGACCGCCTGGGAATACCTGGTGCTGTAAGCTTTTTGGAAATTTTTCACTTAGTATATAATAATTTTGCCAAAAAATAGAGTCAATGCCGATCTCTGAATATTAGCAGGTCTGGGCCTGGTTAGTACTTGGATGGGAGACCGACTGGGAATACCAGGTGCTGTAAGCTTTTTGGACATTTTTCACTTAGTATATAATAATTTTGCCAAAAAATAGAGTCAATGCCCGATCTCTGAATCTTAGCAGGATTAGGTCTGGTTAGTACTTTGATGAGAGACTGCCTAGGAATACCAGGTGCTTTAAGCTTTTGGGTTTTCTTTCCTACTTATATAATGTACTGGCAATAAGATTGGCTGGTCTTTAAATAGCCCTCTCTTTGCAGCAGACTTTGCAGGAGACTTCGTTTACGGCCATACCAACCAGGCTATGCCCGATCTCGTCTGATCTCGGAAGCTAAGCAGGTTTGGGCCTGGTTAGTACTTGGATGGGAGACCGCCTGGGAATACCAGGTGCTGTAAGCTTTTTGGACATTTTTCACTTAGTATATAATAATTTTGCCAAAAAATAGAGTCAATGCTCGATCTCTGAATCTTAGCAGGTTTAGGTCTGGTTAGTACTTTTATGAGAGACTGCCTAGGAATACCAGGTGCTTTAAGCTTTTGGGTTTTCTTTCCTACTTATATAATGTACTGGCGATAAGATTGGCTTGTCTTTAAATAGCCCTCTCTTTGCAGCAGACTTCGCTTACTTCCATACCAACCTGGCTATGTCCGATCTCGTCTGATCTCGGAAGCTAAGAAGTTTTGGGCCTGGTTAGTACTTGGATGGGAGACCGCCTGGGAATACCAGGTGCTGTAAGCTTTTTGGACATTTTTCACTAAGTATATAATAATTTTGCCAAAAAATAGAGTCAGTGCCTGATCTCTGAATATTAGCAGGTTTGGGCCTGTTTAGTACATGGATGGGAGACTGCCTGGGAATATACTGCCTTTAATTATAATTTTGCATTATTGAGACACTGTTTTCCTAATGAATGTTGTTCAGTGCTTTGACGCAATGTATTTTGTTTAAAGCACTATATAAATAAATGTGATTGATTGATTGATTGAATACCAGGTGCTGTAAGCTTTTTGGACATTTTTCACTTAGTATATAATAATTTTGCCCAAAAAAAGTCAATGCCCGATCTCTGAATATTAGCAGGTTTGCACCTGGTTAGTACATGGATGGGAGACTGCCTGGGAATACCAGGTGCTTTAATCTTTTTGGAAAATTTCACGAATTATATAATAATCTTTCATTAAAAAAAAAAAAGAGTCAATGCCCGATCTCTGAATCTTAACAGGTTTAGGTCTGGTTAGTACTTTTATGAGAGACTGCCTAGGAATACCAGGTGCTTTAAGCTTTTGGGTTTTCTTTCCTACTTATATAATGTACTGGCGATAAGATTGGCTGTTCTTTAAATAGCCCTCTCTTTGCAGCAGACTTCGCTTACGGCCATACCAACCTGGCTATGACCGATCTCGTCTGATCTCGGAAGCTAAGCAGGTTTGGGCCTGGTTAGTACATGGATGGGAGACTGCCTGGGAATACCAGGTGCTGTAAGCTTTTTGGACATTTTTCACTTAGTATATAATAATTTTGCCAAAAAATAGAGTCAATGCCGATCTCTGAATATTTGCAGGTTGGGGCCTGGTTAGTACATGGATGGGAGACTGCCTGGGAATACCAGGTGCTTTAATCTTTTTGGAAAATTTCACGAATTATTTAATAATCTTTCATTAAAAAAAAAAAAAAAAAAAAAAAAAGAGTCAATGCCTGATCTCTGAATCTTAGCAGGTTTAGGTCTGGTTAGTACTTTGATGAGAGACTGCCTAGGAATACCAGGTGCTTTAAACTTTTGGGCTTTCTTTCCTACTTATATAATGTACTGGCGATAAGAATGGCTGGTTTTTAAATAGCCCTCTCTTTGCAGCAGACTTCGCTTGCGGCCATACCAACCTGGCTATGCCCGATCTCGTCTGATCTCAGAAGCTAAGCAGGTTTGTGCCTGGTTAGTACTTGGATGGCAGACCGCCTGGGAATACCAGGTGCTGTAACCTTTTTGGACATTTTTCACTTAGTATATAATAATTTTGCCAAAAAATAGAGTCAATGCCCGATCTCTGAATATTTGCAGGTTTGGGCCTGGTTAGTACATGGATGGGAGACTGCCTGGGAATACCAGGTGCTTTAATCTTTTTGGAAAATTTCACGAATTATATAATAATCTTTCATTAAAAAAAAAAAAAAAAAAAAAGAGTCAATGCCCGATCTCTGAATTTTAGCAGGTTTAGGTCTGGTTAGTACTTTGATGAGAGACTGCCTAGGAATACCAGGTGCTTTAAGCTTTTGGGTTTTCTTTCCTACTTATATAATGTACTGGCGATAAGATTGGCTGTTCTTTAAATAGCCCTCTCTTTGCAGCAGACTTCTCTTACGGCCATACCAACCTGGCTATGCCCAATCTCGTCTGATCTCGGAAGCTAAGCAGGTTTGGGCCTGGTTAGTACTTGGATGGGAGACCGCCTGGGAATACCAGGTGCTGTAACCTTTTTGGAAATTTTTCACTTAGTATATAATAATTTTGCCAAAAAATGGAGTCAATGCCGATCTCTGAATCTTAGCAGGTTTAGGTCTGGTTAGTACTTTGATGAGAGACTGCCTAGGAATACCAGGTGCTTTAAGCTTTTGGGTTTTCTTTCCTACTTATATAATGTACTGGCGATAAGATTGGCTGTTCTTTAAATAGCCCTCTCTTTGCAGCAGACTTCGCTTACGGCCATACCAACCTGGCTATGCCCAATCTCGTCTGATCTCGGAAGCTAAGCAGGTTTGGGCCTGGTTAGTACTTGGATAGGAGACCGCCTGGGAATACCAGGTGCTGTAAGCTTTTTGGAAATTTTTCACTTAGTATATAATAATTTTGCCAAAAAATAGAGTCAATGCCAATCTCTGAATATTAGCAGGTTTGGGCCTGGTTAGTACATGGATGGGAGACTGCCTGGGAATACCAGGTGCTGTAAGCTTTTTGGACATTTTTCACTTACTATATAATAATTTTGCCAAAAAATAGAGTCAATGCCCGATCTCTGAATATTTGCAGGTTTGGGCCTGGTTAGTACATGGATGGGAGACTGCCTCGGAATACCAGGTGCTTTAATCTTTTTGGAAAATTTCACAAATTATATAATAATCTTTCATTAAAAAAAAAAAAAAAAAAAAAAAAAAAAAGAGTCAATGCCCGATCTCTGAATTTTAGCAGGTTTAGGTCTGGTTAGTACTTTGATGAGAGACTGCCTAGGAATACCAGGTGCTTTAAGCTTTTGGGTTTTCTTTCCTACTTATATAATGTACTGGCGATAAGATTGGCTGTTCTTTAAATAGCCCTCTCTTTGCAGCAGACTTCGCTTACGGCCATACCAACCTGGCTATGCCCAATCTCGTCTGATCTCGGAAGCTAAGCAGGTTTGGGCCTGGTTAGTACTTGGATGGGAGACCGCCTGGGAATACCAGGTGCTGTAACCTTTTTGGAAACTTTTCACTTAGTATATAATAATTTTGCCAAAAAATTGAGTCAATGCCGATCTCTGAATCTTAGCAGGTTTAGGTCTGGTTAGTACTTTGATGAGAGACTGCCTAGGAATACCAGGTGCTTTAAGCTTTTGGGTTTTCTTTCCTACTTATATAATGTACTGGCGATAAGATTGGCTGTTCTTTAAATAGCCCTCTCTTTGCAGCAGACTTCGCTTACGGCCATACCAACCTGGCTATGCCCAATCTCGTCTGATCTCGGAAGCTAAGCAGGTTTGGGCCTGGTTAGTAATTGGATGGGAGACCGCCTGGGAATACCAGGTGCTGTAAGCTTTTTGGAAATTTTTCACTTAGTATATAATAATTTTGCCAAAAAATAGAGTCAATGCCGATCTCTGAATATTAGCAGGTTTGGGCCTGGTTAGTACATGGATGGGAGACTGCCTGGGAATACCAGGTGCTTTAATCTTTTTGGAAAATTTCACGAATTATATAATAATCTTTCATTAAAAAAAAAAAAGAGTCAATGCCCGATCTCTGAATCTTAACAGGTTTAGGTCTGGTTAGTACTTTTATGAGAGACTGCCTAGGAATACCAGGTGCTTTAAGCTTTTGGGTTTTCTTTCCTACTTATATAATGTACTGGCGATAAGATTGGCTGTTCTTTAAATAGCCCTCTCTTTGCAGCAGACTTCGCTTACGGCCATACCAACCTGGCTATGCCCGATCTCGTCTGATCTCGGAAGCTAAGCAGGTTTGGGCCTGGTTAGTACTTGGATGGGAGACCGCCTGGGAATACCAGGTGCTGTAACCTTTTTGGAAATTTTTCACTTAGTATATAATAATTTTGCCAAAAAATTGAGTCAATGCCGATCTCTGAATCTTAGCAGGTTTAGGTCTGGTTAGTACTTTGATGAGAGACTGCCTAGGAATACCAGGTGCTTTAAGCTTTTGGGTTTTCTTTCCTACTTATATAATGTACTGGCGATAAGATTGGCTGTTCTTTAAATAGCCCTCTCTTTGCAGCAGACTTCGCTTACGGCCATACCAACCTGGCTATGCCCAATCTCGTCTGATCTCGGAAGCTAAGCAGGTTTGGGCCTGGTTAGTACATGGATGGGAGACTGCCTGGGAATACCAGGTTCTGTAAGCTTTTTGGACATTTTTCACTTAGTATATAATAATTTTGCCAAAAAATAGAGTCAATGCCTGATCTCTGAATCTTAGCAGGTTTAGGTCTGGTTAGTACTTTGATGAGAGACTGCCTAGGAATACCAGGTGCTTTAAGCTTTTGGGCTTTCTTTCCTACTTATATAATGTACTGGCGATAAGAATAGCTGGTCTTTAAATAGCCCTCTCTTTGCAGCAGACTTCGCTTGCGGCCATACCAACCTGGCTATGCCCGATCTCGTCTGATCTCGGAAGCTAAGCAGGTTTGGGCCTGGTTAGTACTTGGATGGGAGACCGCCTGGGAATACCAGGTGCTGTAACCTTTTTGGAAATTTTTCACTTAGTATATAATAATTTTGCCAAAAAATTGAGTCAATGCCGATCTCTGAATCTTAGCAGGTTTAGGTCTGGTTAGTACTTTGATGAGAGACTGCCTAGGAATACCAGGTGCTTTAAGCTTTTGGGTTTTCTTTCCTACTTATATAATGTACTGGCGATAAGATTGGCTGTTCTTTAAATAGCCCTCTCTTTGCAGCAGACTTCGCTTACGGCCATACCAACCTGGCTATGCCCAATCTCGTCTGATCTCGGAAGCTAAGCAGGTTTGGGCCTGGTTAGTAATTGGATGGGAGACCGCCTGGGAATACCAGGTGCTGTAAGCTTTTTGGAAATTTTTCACTTAGTATATAATAATTTTGCCAAAAAATAGAGTCAATGCCGATCTCTGAATATTAGCAGGTTTGGGCCTGGTTAGTACATGGATGGGAGACTGCCTGGGAATACCAGGTGCTTTAATCTTTTTGGAAAATTTCACGAATTATATAATAATCTTTCATTAAAAAAAAAAAAGAGTCAATGCCCGATCTCTGAATCTTAACAGGTTTAGGTCTGGTTAGTACTTTTATGAGAGACTGCCTAGGAATACCAGGTGCTTTAAACTTTTGGGTTTTCATTCCTACTTATATAATGTACTGGCGATAAGATTGGCTGGTCTTTAAATAGCCCTCTCTTTGCAGCAGACTTCGCTTACGGCCATACCATCCTGGCTATATCCGATCTCGTCTGATCTCGGAAGCTAAGCAGGTTTGTGCCTGGTTAGTACTTGGATGGGAGACCGCCTGGGAATACCAGGTGCTGTAAGCTTTTTGGAAATTTTTCACTTAGTATATAATAATTTTGCCAAAAAATAGAGTCAATGCCCGATCTCTGAATATTTGCAGGTTTGGGCCTGGTTAGTACATGGATGGGAGACTGCCTGGGAATACCAGGTGCTGTAAGCTTTTTGGACATTTTTCACTTACTATCTAATAATTTTGCCAAAAAATAGAGTCAATGCCCGATCTCTGAATATTTGCAGGTTTGGGCCTGGTTAGTACATGGATGGGAGACTGCCTCGGAATACCAGGTGCTTTAATCTTTTTGGAAAATTTCACGAATTATATAATAATCTTTCATTAAAAAAAAAAAAAAAAAAATATATATATATATATATATATATATATATATATATATATATATATATATATATAATACCAGGTGCTTTAAGCTTTTTGGTTTTCATTCCTACTTATATAAAGTACTGGCGATAAGATTGGCTGGTCTTTAAATAGCCCTCTCTTTGCAGCAGACTTCGCTTACGGCCATACCATCCTGGCTATGTCCGATCTCGTCTGATCTCGGAAGCTAAGCAGGTTTGGGCCTGGTTAGTACTTGGATGGGAGACCGCCTGGGAATACCAGGTGCTGTAAGCTTTTTGGAAATTTTTCACTTAGTATATAATAATTTTGCCAAAAAAATAGAGTCAATGCCGATCTCTGAATATTAGCAGGTTTGGGCCTGGTTAGTACATGGATGGGAGACTGCCTGGGAATACCAGGTTCTGTAAGCTTTTTGGACATTTTTCACTTAGTATATAATAATTTTGCCAAAAAATAGAGTCAATGCCGATCTCTGAATATTTG
>NC_068417.1:43992597-44002597 GCF_023724105.1 Carassius gibelio
AAAATAGAGTCAATGCCGATCTCTGAATATTAGCAGGTCTGGGCCTGGTTAGTACTTGGATGGGAGACCGCCTGGGAATACCAGGTGCTGTAAGCTTTTTGGACATTTTTCACTTAGTATATAATAATTTTGCCAAAAAATAGAGTCAATGCCCGATCTCTGAATCTTAGCAGGATTAGGTCTGGTTAGTACTTTGATGAGAGACTGCCTAGGAATACCAGGTGCTTTAAGCTTTTGGGTTTTCTTTCCTACTTATATAATGTACTGGCAATAAGATTGGCTGGTCTTTAAATAGCCCTCTCTTTGCAGCAGACTTTGCAGGAGACTTCGTTTACGGCCATACCAACCAGGCTATGCCCGATCTCGTCTGATCTCGGAAGCTAAGCAGGTTTGGGCCTGGTTAGTACTTGGATGGGAGACCGCCTGGGAATACCAGGTGCTGTAAGCTTTTTGGACATTTTTCACTTAGTATATAATAATTTTGCCAAAAAATAGAGTCAATGCTCGATCTCTGAATCTTAGCAGGTTTAGGTCTGGTTAGTACTTTTATGAGAGACTGCCTAGGAATACCAGGTGCTTTAAGCTTTTGGGTTTTCTTTCCTACTTATATAATGTACTGGCGATAAGATTGGCTTGTCTTTAAATAGCCCTCTCTTTGCAGCAGACTTCGCTTACTTCCATACCAACCTGGCTATGTCCGATCTCGTCTGATCTCGGAAGCTAAGAAGTTTTGGGCCTGGTTAGTACTTGGATGGGAGACCGCCTGGGAATACCAGGTGCTGTAAGCTTTTTGGACATTTTTCACTAAGTATATAATAATTTTGCCAAAAAATAGAGTCAGTGCCTGATCTCTGAATATTAGCAGGTTTGGGCCTGTTTAGTACATGGATGGGAGACTGCCTGGGAATATACTGCCTTTAATTATAATTTTGCATTATTGAGACACTGTTTTCCTAATGAATGTTGTTCAGTGCTTTGACGCAATGTATTTTGTTTAAAGCACTATATAAATAAATGTGATTGATTGATTGATTGAATACCAGGTGCTGTAAGCTTTTTGGACATTTTTCACTTAGTATATAATAATTTTGCCCAAAAAAAGTCAATGCCCGATCTCTGAATATTAGCAGGTTTGCACCTGGTTAGTACATGGATGGGAGACTGCCTGGGAATACCAGGTGCTTTAATCTTTTTGGAAAATTTCACGAATTATATAATAATCTTTCATTAAAAAAAAAAAAGAGTCAATGCCCGATCTCTGAATCTTAACAGGTTTAGGTCTGGTTAGTACTTTTATGAGAGACTGCCTAGGAATACCAGGTGCTTTAAGCTTTTGGGTTTTCTTTCCTACTTATATAATGTACTGGCGATAAGATTGGCTGTTCTTTAAATAGCCCTCTCTTTGCAGCAGACTTCGCTTACGGCCATACCAACCTGGCTATGACCGATCTCGTCTGATCTCGGAAGCTAAGCAGGTTTGGGCCTGGTTAGTACTTGGATGGGAGACCGCCTGGGAATACCAGGTGCTGTAAGCTTTTTGGAAATTTTTCACTTAGTATATAATAATTTTGCCAAAAGATAGAGTCAATGCCGATCTCTGAATATTAGCAGGTTTGGGCCTGGTTAGTACATGGATGGGAGACTGCCTGGGAATACCAGGTGCTGTAAGCTTTTTGGACATTTTTCACTTAGTATATAATAATTTTGCCAAAAAATAGAGTCAATGCCGATCTCTGAATATTTGCAGGTTTGGGCCTGGTTAGTACATGGATGGGAGACTGCCTGGGAATACCAGGTGCTTTAATCTTTTTGGAAAATTTCACGAATTATTTAATAATCTTTCATTAAAAAAAAAAAAAAAAAAAAAGAGTCAATGCCTGATCTCTGAATCTTAGCAGGTTTAGGTCTGGTTAGTACTTTGATGAGAGACTGCCTAGGAATACCAGGTGCTTTAAACTTTTGGGCTTTCTTTCCTACTTATATAATGTACTGGCGATAAGAATGGCTGGTTTTTAAATAGCCCTCTCTTTGCAGCAGACTTCGCTTGCGGCCATACCAACCTGGCTATGCCCGATCTCGTCTGATCTCAGAAGCTAAGCAGGTTTGTGCCTGGTTAGTACTTGGATGGCAGACCGCCTGGGAATACCAGGTGCTGTAACCTTTTTGGACATTTTTCACTTAGTATATAATAATTTTGCCAAAAAATAGAGTCAATGCCCGATCTCTGAATATTTGCAGGTTTGGGCCTGGTTAGTACATGGATGGGAGACTGCCTGGGAATACCAGGTGCTTTAATCTTTTTGGAAAATTTCACGAATTATATAATAATCTTTCATTAAAAAAAAAAAAAAAAAAAAGAGTCAATGCCCGATCTCTGAATTTTAGCAGGTTTAGGTCTGGTTAGTACTTTGATGAGAGACTGCCTAGGAATACCAGGTGCTTTAAGCTTTTGGGTTTTCTTTCCTACTTATATAATGTACTGGCGATAAGATTGGCTGTTCTTTAAATAGCCCTCTCTTTGCAGCAGACTTCTCTTACGGCCATACCAACCTGGCTATGCCCAATCTCGTCTGATCTCGGAAGCTAAGCAGGTTTGGGCCTGGTTAGTACTTGGATGGGAGACCGCCTGGGAATACCAGGTGCTGTAACCTTTTTGGAAATTTTTCACTTAGTATATAATAATTTTGCCAAAAAATGGAGTCAATGCCGATCTCTGAATCTTAGCAGGTTTAGGTCTGGTTAGTACTTTGATGAGAGACTGCCTAGGAATACCAGGTGCTTTAAGCTTTTGGGTTTTCTTTCCTACTTATATAATGTACTGGCGATAAGATTGGCTGTTCTTTAAATAGCCCTCTCTTTGCAGCAGACTTCGCTTACGGCCATACCAACCTGGCTATGCCCAATCTCGTCTGATCTCGGAAGCTAAGCAGGTTTGGGCCTGGTTAGTACTTGGATGGGAGACCGCCTGGGAATACCAGGTGCTGTAAGCTTTTTGGAAATTTTTCACTTAGTATATAATAATTTTGCCAAAAAATAGAGTCAATGCCAATCTCTGAATATTAGCAGGTTTGGGCCTGGTTAGTACATGGATGGGAGACTGCCTGGGAATACCAGGTGCTGTAAGCTTTTTGGACATTTTTCACTTACTATATAATAATTTTGCCAAAAAATAGAGTCAATGCCCGATCTCTGAATATTTGCAGGTTTGGGCCTGGTTAGTACATGGATGGGAGACTGCCTCGGAATACCAGGTGCTTTAATCTTTTTGGAAAATTTCACGAATTATATAATAATCTTTCATTAAAAAAAAAAAAAAAAAAAAAAAAAAAAAAGAGTCAATGCCCGATCTCTGAATTTTAGCAGGTTTAGGTCTGGTTAGTACTTTGATGAGAGACTGCCTAGGAATACCAGGTGCTTTAAGCTTTTGGGTTTTCTTTCCTACTTATATAATGTACTGGCGATAAGATTGGCTGTTCTTTAAATAGCCCTCTCTTTGCAGCAGACTTCGCTTACGGCCATACCAACCTGGCTATGCCCAATCTCGTCTGATCTCGGAAGCTAAGCAGGTTTGGGCCTGGTTAGTACTTGGATGGGAGACCGCCTGGGAATACCAGGTGCTGTAACCTTTTTGGAAACTTTTCACTTAGTATATAATAATTTTGCCAAAAAATTGAGTCAATGCCGATCTCTGAATCTTAGCAGGTTTAGGTCTGGTTAGTACTTTGATGAGAGACTGCCTAGGAATACCAGGTGCTTTAAGCTTTTGGGTTTTCTTTCCTACTTATATAATGTACTGGCGATAAGATTGGCTGTTCTTTAAATAGCCCTCTCTTTGCAGCAGACTTCGCTTACGGCCATACCAACCTGGCTATGCCCAATCTCGTCTGATCTCGGAAGCTAAGCAGGCTTGGGCCTGGTTAGTAATTGGATGGGAGACCGCCTGGGAATACCAGGTGCTGTAAGCTTTTTGGAAATGTTTCACTTAGTATATAATAATTTTGCCAAAAAATAGAGTCAATGCCGATCTCTGAATATTAGCAGGTTTGGGCCTGGTTAGTACATGGATGGGAGACTGCCTGGGAATACCAGGTGCTTTAATCTTTTTGGAAAATTTCACGAATTATATAATAATCTTTCATTAAAAAAAAAAAAGAGTCAATGCCCGATCTCTGAATCTTAACAGGTTTAGGTCTGGTTAGTACTTTTATGAGAGACTGCCTAGGAATACCAGGTGCTTTAAGCTTTTGGGTTTTCTTTCCTACTTATATAATGTACTGGCGATAAGATTGGCTGTTCTTTAAATAGCCCTCTCTTTGCAGCAGACTTCGCTTACGGCCATACCAACCTGGCTATGCCCGATCTCGTCTGATCTCGGAAGCTAAGCAGGTTTGGGCCTGGTTAGTACTTGGATGGGAGACCGCCTGGGAATACCAGGTGCTGTAACCTTTTTGGACATTTTTCACTTAGTATATAATAATTTTGCCAAAAAATTGAGTCAATGCCGATCTCTGAATCTTAGCAGGTTTAGGTCTGGTTAGTACTTTGATGAGAGACTGCCTAGGAATACCAGGTGCTTTAAGCTTTTGGGTTTTCTTTCCTACTTATATAATGTACTGGCGATAAGATTGGCTGTTCTTTAAATAGCCCTCTCTTTGCAGCAGACTTCGCTTACGGCCATACCAACCTGGCTATGCCCAATCTCGTCTGATCTCGGAAGCTAAGCAGGTTTGGGCCTGGTTAGTAATTGGATGGGAGACCGCCTGGGAATACCAGGTGCTGTAAGCTTTTTGGAAATTTTTCACTTAGTATATAATAATTTTGCCAAAAAATAGAGTCAATGCCGATCTCTGAATATTAGCAGGTTTGGGCCTGGTTAGTACATGGATGGGAGACTGCCTGGGAATACCAGGTGCTTTAATCTTTTTGGAAAATTTCACGAATTATATAATAATCTTTCATTAAAAAAAAAAAAAGAGTCAATGCCCGATCTCTGAATCTTAACAGGTTTAGGTCTGGTTAGTACTTTTATGAGAGACTGCCTAGGAATACCAGGTGCTTTAAGCTTTTGGGTTTTCATTCCTACTTATATAATGTACTGGCGATAAGATTGGCTGGTCTTTAAATAGCCCTCTCTTTGCAGCAGACTTCGCTTACGGCCATACCATCCTGGCTATGTCCGATCTCGTCTGATCTCGGAAGCTAAGCAGGTTTGGGCCTGGTTAGTACTTGGATGGGAGACCGCCTGGGAATACCAGGTGCTGTAAGCTTTTTGGAAATTTTTCACTTAGTATATAATAATTTTGCCAAAAAAATAGAGTCAATGCCGATCTCTGAATATTAGCAGGTTTGGGCCTGGTTAGTACATGGATGGGAGACTGCCTGGGAATACCAGGTTCTGTAAGCTTTTTGGACATTTTTCACTTAGTATATAATAATTTTGCCAAAAAATAGAGTCAATGCCTGATCTCTGAATCTTAGCAGGTTTAGGTCTGGTTAGTACTTTGATGAGAGACTGCCTAGGAATACCAGGTGCTTTAAGCTTTTGGGCTTTCTTTCCTACTTATATAATGTACTGGCGATAAGAATAGCTGGTCTTTAAATAGCCCTCTCTTTGCAGCAGACTTCGCTTGCGGCCATACCAACCTGGCTATGCCCGATCTCGTCTGATCTCGGAAGCTAAGCAGGTTTGGGCCTGGTTAGTACTTGGATGGGAGACCGCCTGGGAATACCAGGTGCTGTAACCTTTTTGGAAATTTTTCACTTAGTATATAATAATTTTGCCAAAAAATAGAGTCAATGCTGATCTCTGAATCTTAGCAGGTTTAGGTCTGGTTAGTACTTTGATGAGAGACTGCCTAGGAATACCAGGTGCTTTAAGCTTTTGGGTTTTCTTTCCTACTTATATAATGTACTGGCGATAAGATTGGCTGTTCTTTAAATAGCCCTCTCTTTGCAGCAGACTTCGCTTACGGCCATACCAACCTGGCTATGCCCAATCTCGTCTGATCTCGGAAGCTAAGCAGGTTTGGGCCTGGTTAGTACTTGGATGGGAGACCGCCTGGGAATACCAGGTGCTGTAAGCTTTTTGGAAATTTTTCACTTAGTATATAATAATTTTGCCAAAAAATAGAGTCAATGCCAATCTCTGAATATTAGCAGGTTTGGGCCTGGTTAGTACATGGATGGGAGACTGCCTGGGAATACCAGGTGCTGTAAGCTTTTTGGATATTTTTCACTTACTATATAATAATTTTGCCAAAAAATAGAGTCAATGCCCGATCTCTGAATATTTGCAGGTTTGGGCCTGGTTAGTACATGGATGGGAGACTGCCTCGGAATACCAGGTGCTTTAATCTTTTTGGAAAATTTCACGAATTATATAATAATCTTTCATTAAAAAAAAAAAAAAAAAAAAAAAAAAAAAAAAGAGTCAATGCCCGATCTCTGAATTTTAGCAGGTTTAGGTCTGGTTAGTACTTTGATGAGAGACTGCCTAGGAATACCAGGTGCTTTAAGCTTTTGGGTTTTCTTTCCTACTTATATAATGTACTGGCGATAAGATTGGCTGTTCTTTAAATAGCCCTCTCTTTGCAGCAGACTTCGCTTACGGCCATACCAACCTGGCTATGCCCAATCTCGTCTGATCTCGGAAGCTAAGCAGGTTTGGGCCTGGTTAGTACTTGGATGGGAGACCGCCTGGGAATACCAGGTGCTGTAACCTTTTTGGAAATTTTTCACTTAGTATATAATAATTTTGCCAAAAAATTGAGTCAATGCCGATCTCTGAATCTTAGCAGGTTTAGGTCTGGTTAGTACTTTGATGAGAGACTGCCTAGGAATACCAGGTGCTTTAAGCTTTTGGGTTTTCTTTCCTACTTATATAATGTACTGGCGATAAGATTGGCTGTTCTTTAAATAGCCCTCTCTTTGCAGCAGACTTCGCTTACGGCCATACCAACCTGGCTATGCCCAATCTCGTCTGATCTCGGAAGCTAAGCAGGTTTGGGCCTGGTTAGTAATTGGATGGGAGACCGCCTGGGAATACCAGGTGCTGTAAGCTTTTTGGAAATTTTTCACTTAGTATATAATAATTTTGCCAAAAAATAGAGTCAATGCCGATCTCTGAATATTAGCAGGTTTGGGCCTGGTTAGTACATGGATGGGAGACTGCCTGGGAATACCAGGTGCTTTAATCTTTTTGGAAAATTTCACGAATTATATAATAATCTTTCATTAAAAAAAAAAAAGAGTCAATGCCCGATCTCTGAATCTTAACAGGTTTAGGTCTGGTTAGTACTTTTATGAGAGACTGCCTAGGAATACCAGGTGCTTTAAGCTTTTGGGTTTTCATTCCTACTTATATAATGTACTGGCGATAAGATTGGCTGGTCTTTAAATAGCCCTCTCTTTGCAGCAGACTTCGCTTACGGCCATACCATCCTGGCTATGTCCGATCTCGTCTGATCTCGGAAGCTAAGCAGGTTTGTGCCTGGTTAGTACTTGGATGGGAGACCGCCTGGGAATACCAGGTGCTGTAAGCTTTTTGGAAATTTTTCACTTAGTATATAATAATTTTGCCAAAAAATAGAGTCAATGCCCGATCTCTGAATATTTGCAGGTTTGGGCCTGGTTAGTACATGGATGGGAGACTGCCTCGGAATACCAGGTGCTTTAATCTTTTTGGAAAATTTCACGAATTATATAATAATCTTTCATTAAAAAAAAAAAAAAAAAAAAAAGAGTCAATGCCCGATCTCTGAATTTTAGCAGGTTTAGGTCTGGTTAGTACTTTGATGAGAGACTGCCTAGGAATACCAGGTGCTTTAAGCTTTTGGGTTTTCTTTCCTACTTATATAATGTACTGGCGATAAGATTGGCTGTTCTTTAAATAGCCCTCTCTTTGCAGCAGACTTCGCTTACGGCCATACCAACCTGGCTATGCCCGATCTCGTCTGATCTCGGAAGCTAAGCAGGTTTGGGCCTGGTTAGTACTTGGATGGGAGACCGCCTGGGAATACCAGGTGCTGTAACCTTTTTGGAAATTTTTCACTTAGTATATAATAATTTTGCCAAAAAATTGAGTCAATGCCGATCTCTGAATCTTAGCAGGTTTAGGTCTGGTTAGTACTTTGATGAGAGACTGCCTAGGAATACCAGGTGCTTTAAGCTTTTGGGTTTTCTTTCCTACTTATATAATGTACTGGTGATAAGATTGGCTGTTCTTTAAATAGCCCTCTCTTTGCAGCAGACTTCGCTTACGGCCATACCAACCTGGCTATGCCCAATCTCGTCTGATCTCGGAAGCTAAGCAGGTTTGGGCCTGGTTAGTAATTGGATGGGAGACCGCCTGGGAATACCAGGTGCTGTAAGCTTTTTGGAAATTTTTCACTTAGTATATAATAATTTTGCCAAAAAATAGAGTCAATGCCGATCTCTGAATATTAGCAGGTTTGGGCCTGGTTAGTACATGGATGGGAGACTGCCTGGGAATACCAGGTGCTTTAATCTTTTTGGAAAATTTCACGAATTATATAATAATCTTTCATTAAAAAAAAAAAAGAGTCAATGCCCGATCTCTGAATCTTAACAGGTTTAGGTCTGGTTAGTACTTTTATGAGAGACTGCCTAGGAATACCAGGTGCTTTAAGCTTTTGGGTTTTCATTCCTACTTATATAATGTACTGGCGATAAGATTGGCTGGTCTTTAAATAGCCCTCTCTTTGCAGCAGACTTCGCTTACGGCCATACCATCCTGGCTATGTCCGATCTCGTCTGATCTCGGAAGCTAAGCAGGTTTGGGCCTGGTTAGTACTTGGATGGGAGACCGCTTGGGAATACCAGGTGCTGTAAGCTTTTTGGAAATTTTTCACTTAGTATATAATAATTTTGCCAAAAAAATAGAGTCAATGCCGATCTCTGAATATTAGCAGGTTTGGGCCTGGTTAGTACATGGATGGGAGACTGCCTGGGAATACCAGGTTCTGTAAGCTTTTTGGACATTTTTCACTTAGTATATAATAATTTTGCCAAAAAATAGAGTCAATGCCTGATCTCTGAATCTTAGCAGGTTTAGGTCTGGTTAGTACTTTGATGAGAGACTGCCTAGGAATACCAGGTGCTTTAAGCTTTTGGGCTTTCTTTCCTACTTATATAATGTACTGGCGATAAGAATGGCTGGTCTTTAAATAGCCCTCTCTTTGCAGCAGACTTCGCTTGCGGCCATACCAACCTGGCTATGCCCGATCTCGTCTGATCTCGGAAGCTAAGCAGGTTTGGGCCTGGTTAGTACTTGGATGGGAGACCGCCTGGGAATACCAGGTGCTGTAACCTTTTTGGAAATTTTTCACTTAGTATATAATAATTTTGCCAAAAAATAGAGTCAATGCTGATCTCTGAATCTTAGCAGGTTTAGGTCTGGTTAGTACTTTGATGAGAGACTGCCTAGGAATACCAGGTGCTTTAAGCTTTTGGGTTTTCTTTCCTACTTATATAATGTACTGGCGATAAGATTGGCTGTTCTTTAAATAGCCCTCTCTTTGCAGCAGACTTCGCTTACGGCCATACCAACCTGGCTATGCCCAATCTCGTCTGATCTCGGAAGCTAAGCAGGTTTGGGCCTGGTTAGTACTTGGATGGGAGACCGCCTGGGAATACCAGGTGCTGTAAGCTTTTTGGAAATTTTTCACTTAGTATATAATAATTTTGCCAAAAAATAGAGTCAATGCCAATCTCTGAATATTAGCAGGTTTGGGCCTGGTTAGTACATGGATGGGAGACTGCCTGGGAATACCAGGTGCTTTAATCTTTTTGGAAAATTTCACGAATTATATAATAATCTTTCATTAAAAAAAAAAAAGAGTCAATGCCCGATCTCTGAATCTTAACAGGTTTAGGTCTGGTTAGTACTTTTATGAGAGACTGCCTAAGAATACCAGGTGCTTTAAGCTTTTGGGTTTTCTTTCCTACTTATATAATGTACTGGCGATAAGATTGGCTGTTC
>NC_068417.1:44007597-44017597 GCF_023724105.1 Carassius gibelio
AGGTGCTGTAACCTTTTTGGAAATTTTTCACTTAGTATATAATAATTTTGCCAAAAAATAGAGTCAATGCTGATCTCTGAATCTTAGCAGGTTTAGGTCTGGTTAGTACTTTGATGAGAGACTGCCTAGGAATACCAGGTGCTTTAAGCTTTTGGGTTTTCTTTCCTACTTATATAATGTACTGGCGATAAGATTGGCTGTTCTTTAAATAGCCCTCTCTTTGCAGCAGACTTCGCTTACGGCCATACCAACCTGGCTATGCCCAATCTCGTCTGATCTCGGAAGCTAAGCAGGTTTGGGCCTGGTTAGTACTTGGATGGGAGACCGCCTGGGAATACCAGGTGCTGTAAGCTTTTTGGAAATTTTTCACTTAGTATATAATAATTTTGCCAAAAAATAGAGTCAATGCCAATCTCTGAATATTAGCAGGTTTGGGCCTGGTTAGTACATGGATGGGAGACTGCCTGGGAATACCAGGTGCTGTAAGCTTTTTGGATATTTTTCACTTACTATATAATAATTTTGCCAAAAAATAGAGTCAATGCCCGATCTCTGAATATTTGCAGGTTTGGGCCTGGTTAGTACATGGATGGGAGACTGCCTCGGAATACCAGGTGCTTTAATCTTTTTGGAAAATTTCACGAATTATATAATAATCTTTCATTAAAAAAAAAAAAAAAAAAAAAGAGTCAATGCCCGATCTCTGAATTTTAGCAGGTTTAGGTCTGGTTAGTACTTTGATGAGAGACTGCCTAGGAATACCAGGTGCTTTAAGCTTTTGGGTTTTCTTTCCTACTTATATAATGTACTGGCGATAAGATTGGCTGTTCTTTAAATAGCCCTCTCTTTGCAGCAGACTTCGCTTACGGCCATACCAACCTGGCTATGCCCGATCTCGTCTGATCTCGGAAGCTAAGCAGGTTTGGGCCTGGTTAGTACTTGGATGGGAGACCGCCTGGGAATACCAGGTGCTGTAACCTTTTTGGAAATTTTTCACTTAGTATATAATAATTTTGCCAAAAAATTGAGTCAATGCCGATCTCTGAATCTTAGCAGGTTTAGGTCTGGTTAGTACTTTGATGAGAGACTGCCTAGGAATACCAGGTGCTTTAAGCTTTTGGGTTTTCTTTCCTACTTATATAATGTACTGGTGATAAGATTGGCTGTTCTTTAAATAGCCCTCTCTTTGCAGCAGACTTCGCTTACGGCCATACCAACCTGGCTATGCCCAATCTCGTCTGATCTCGGAAGCTAAGCAGGTTTGGGCCTGGTTAGTAATTGGATGGGAGACCGCCTGGGAATACCAGGTGCTGTAAGCTTTTTGGAAATTTTTCACTTAGTATATAATAATTTTGCCAAAAAATAGAGTCAATGCCGATCTCTGAATATTAGCAGGTTTGGGCCTGGTTAGTACATGGATGGGAGACTGCCTGGGAATACCAGGTGCTTTAATCTTTTTGGAAAATTTCACGAATTATATAATAATCTTTCATTAAAAAAAAAAAAGAGTCAATGCCCGATCTCTGAATCTTAACAGGTTTAGGTCTGGTTAGTACTTTTATGAGAGACTGCCTAGGAATACCAGGTGCTTTAAGCTTTTGGGTTTTCATTCCTACTTATATAATGTACTGGCGATAAGATTGGCTGGTCTTTAAATAGCCCTCTCTTTGCAGCAGACTTCGCTTACGGCCATACCATCCTGGCTATGTCCGATCTCGTCTGATCTCGGAAGCTAAGCAGGTTTGGGCCTGGTTAGTACTTGGATGGGAGACCGCTTGGGAATACCAGGTGCTGTAAGCTTTTTGGAAATTTTTCACTTAGTATATAATAATTTTGCCAAAAAAATAGAGTCAATGCCGATCTCTGAATATTAGCAGGTTTGGGCCTGGTTAGTACATGGATGGGAGACTGCCTGGGAATACCAGGTTCTGTAAGCTTTTTGGACATTTTTCACTTAGTATATAATAATTTTGCCAAAAAATAGAGTCAATGCCTGATCTCTGAATCTTAGCAGGTTTAGGTCTGGTTAGTACTTTGATGAGAGACTGCCTAGGAATACCAGGTGCTTTAAGCTTTTGGGCTTTCTTTCCTACTTATATAATGTACTGGCGATAAGAATGGCTGGTCTTTAAATAGCCCTCTCTTTGCAGCAGACTTCGCTTGCGGCCATACCAACCTGGCTATGCCCGATCTCGTCTGATCTCGGAAGCTAAGCAGGTTTGGGCCTGGTTAGTACTTGGATGGGAGACCGCCTGGGAATACCAGGTGCTGTAACCTTTTTGGAAATTTTTCACTTAGTATATAATAATTTTGCCAAAAAATAGAGTCAATGCTGATCTCTGAATCTTAGCAGGTTTAGGTCTGGTTAGTACTTTGATGAGAGACTGCCTAGGAATACCAGGTGCTTTAAGCTTTTGGGTTTTCTTTCCTACTTATATAATGTACTGGCGATAAGATTGGCTGTTCTTTAAATAGCCCTCTCTTTGCAGCAGACTTCGCTTACGGCCATACCAACCTGGCTATGCCCAATCTCGTCTGATCTCGGAAGCTAAGCAGGTTTGGGCCTGGTTAGTACTTGGATGGGAGACCGCCTGGGAATACCAGGTGCTGTAAGCTTTTTGGAAATTTTTCACTTAGTATATAATAATTTTGCCAAAAATAGAGTCAATGCCAATCTCTGAATATTAGCAGGTTTGGGCCTGGTTAGTACATGGATGGGAGACTGCCTGGGAATACCAGGTGCTTTAATCTTTTTGGAAAATTTCACGAATTATATAATAATCTTTCATTAAAAAAAAAAAAGAGTCAATGCCCGATCTCTGAATCTTAACAGGTTTAGGTCTGGTTAGTACTTTTATGAGAGACTGCCTAGGAATACCAGGTGCTTTAAGCTTTTGGGTTTTCTTTCCTACTTATATAATGTACTGGCGATAAGATTGGCTGTTCTTTAAATAGCCCTCTCTTTGCAGCAGACTTCGCTTACGGCCATACCAACCTGGCTATGCCCGATCTCGTCTGATCTCGGAAGCTAAGCATGTTTGGGCCTGGTTAGTACTTGGATGGGAGACCGCCTGGGAATACCAGGTGCTGTAACCTTTTTGGAAATTTTTCACTTAGTATATAATAATTTTGCCAAAAAATTGAGTCAATGCCGATCTCTGAATCTTAGCAGGTTTAGGTCTGGTTAGTACTTTGATGAGAGACTGCCTAGGAATACCAGGTGCTTTAAGCTTTTGGGTTTTGTTTCCTACTTATATAATGTACTGGCGATAAGATTGGCTGTTCTTTAAATAGCCCTCTCTTTGCAGCAGACTTCGCTTACGGCCATACCAACCTGGCTATGCCCAATCTCGTCTGATCTCGGAAGCTAAGCAGGTTTGGGCCTGGTTAGTAATTGGATGGGAGACCGCCTGGGAATACCAGGTGCTGTAAGCTTTTTGGAAATTTTTCACTTAGTATATAATAATTTTGCCAAAAAATAGAGTCAATGCCGATCTCTGAATATTAGCAGGTTTGGGCCTGGTTAGTACATGGATGGGAGACTGCCTGGGAATACCAGGTGCTTTAATCTTTTTGGAAAATTTCACGAATTATATAATAATCTTTCATTAAAAAAAAAAAAAGAGTCAATGCCCGATCTCTGAATCTTAACAGGTTTAGGTCTGGTTAGTACTTTTATGAGAGACTGCCTAGGAATACCAGGTGCTTTAAGCTTTTGGGTTTTCATTCCTACTTATATAATGTACTGGCGATAAGATTGGCTGGTCTTTAAATAGCCCTCTCTTTGCAGCAGACTTCGCTTACGGCCATACCATCCTGGCTATGTCCGATCTCGTCTGATCTCGGAAGCTAAGCAGGTTTGGGCCTGGTTAGTACTTGGATGGGAGACCGCCTGGGAATACCAGGTGCTGTAAGCTTTTTGGAAATTTTTCACTTAGTATATAATAATTTTGCCAAAAAAATAGAGTCAATGCCGATCTCTGAATATTAGCAGGTTTGGGCCTGGTTAGTACATGGATGGGAGACTGCCTGGGAATACCAGGTTCTGTAAGCTTTTTGGACATTTTTCACTTAGTATATAATAATTTTGCCAAAAAATAGAGTCAATGCCTGATCTCTGAATCTTAGCAGGTTTAGGTCTGGTTAGTACTTTGATGAGAGACTGCCTAGGAATACCAGGTGCTTTAAGCTTTTGGGCTTTCTTTCCTACTTATATAATGTACTGGCGATAAGAATAGCTGGTCTTTAAATAGCCCTCTCTTTGCAGCAGACTTCGCTTGCGGCCATACCAACCTGGCTATGCCCGATCTCGTCTGATCTCGGAAGCTAAGCAGGTTTGGGCCTGGTTAGTACTTGGATGGGAGACCGCCTGGGAATACCAGGTGCTGTAACCTTTTTGGAAATTTTTCACTTAGTATATAATAATTTTGCCAAAAAATAGAGTCAATGCTGATCTCTGAATCTTAGCAGGTTTAGGTCTGGTTAGTACTTTGATGAGAGACTGCCTAGGAATACCAGGTGCTTTAAGCTTTTGGGTTTTCTTTCCTACTTATATAATGTACTGGCGATAAGATTGGCTGTTCTTTAAATAGCCCTCTCTTTGCAGCAGACTTCGCTTACGGCCATACCAACCTGGCTATGCCCAATCTCGTCTGATCTCGGAAGCTAAGCAGGTTTGGGCCTGGTTAGTACTTGGATGGGAGACCGCCTGGGAATACCAGGTGCTGTAAGCTTTTTGGAAATTTTTCACTTAGTATATAATAATTTTGCCAAAAAATAGAGTCAATGCCAATCTCTGAATATTAGCAGGTTTGGGCCTGGTTAGTACATGGATGGGAGACTGCCTGGGAATACCAGGTGCTGTAAGCTTTTTGGATATTTTTCACTTACTATATAATAATTTTGCCAAAAAATAGAGTCAATGCCCGATCTCTGAATATTTGCAGGTTTGGGCCTGGTTAGTACATGGATGGGAGACTGCCTCGGAATACCAGGTGCTTTAATCTTTTTGGAAAATTTCACGAATTATATAATAATCTTTCATTAAAAAAAAAAAAAAAAAAAAAAAAAAAAAAAAAAAAAAGAGTCAATGCCCGATCTCTGAATTTTAGCAGGTTTAGGTCTGGTTAGTACTTTGATGAGAGACTGCCTAGGAATACCAGGTGCTTTAAGCTTTTGGGTTTTCTTTCCTACTTATATAATGTACTGGCGATAAGATTGGCTGTTCTTTAAATAGCCCTCTCTTTGCAGCAGACTTCGCTTACGGCCATACCAACCTGGCTATGCCCAATCTCGTCTGATCTCGGAAGCTAAGCAGGTTTGGGCCTGGTTAGTACTTGGATGGGAGACCGCCTGGGAATACCAGGTGCTGTAACCTTTTTGGAAATTTTTCACTTAGTATATAATAATTTTGCCAAAAAATTGAGTCAATGCCGATCTCTGAATCTTAGCAGGTTTAGGTCTGGTTAGTACTTTGATGAGAGACTGCCTAGGAATACCAGGTGCTTTAAGCTTTTGGGTTTTCTTTCCTACTTATATAATGTACTGGCGATAAGATTGGCTGTTCTTTAAATAGCCCTCTCTTTGCAGCAGACTTCGCTTACGGCCATACCAACCTGGCTATGCCCAATCTCGTCTGATCTCGGAAGCTAAGCAGGTTTGGGCCTGGTTAGTAATTGGATGGGAGACCGCCTGGGAATACCAGGTGCTGTAAGCTTTTTGGAAATTTTTCACTTAGTATATAATAATTTTGCCAAAAAATAGAGTCAATGCCGATCTCTGAATATTAGCAGGTTTGGGCCTGGTTAGTACATGGATGGGAGACTGCCTGGGAATACCAGGTGCTTTAATCTTTTTGGAAAATTTCACGAATTATATAATAATCTTTCATTAAAAAAAAAAAAGAGTCAATGCCCGATCTCTGAATCTTAACAGGTTTAGGTCTGGTTAGTACTTTTATGAGAGACTGCCTAGGAATACCAGGTGCTTTAAGCTTTGGGTTTTCATTCCTACTTATATAATGTACTGGCGATAAGATTGGCTGGTCTTTAAATAGCCCTCTCTTTGCAGCAGACTTCGCTTACGGCCATACCATCCTGGCTATGTCCGATCTCGTCTGATCTCGGAAGCTAAGCAGGTTTGGGCCTGGTTAGTACTTGGATGGGAGACCGCCTGGGAATACCAGGTGCTGTAAGCTTTTTGGAAATTTTTCACTTAGTATATAATAATTTTGCCAAAAAATAGAGTCAATGCCCGATCTCTGAATATTTGCAGGTTTGGGCCTGGTTAGTACATGGATGGGAGACTGCCTCGGAATACCAGGTGCTTTAATCTTTTTGGAAAATTTCACGAATTATATAATAATCTTTCATTAAAAAAAAAAAAAAAAAAAGAAGAGTCAATGCCCGATCTCTGAATTTTAGCAGGTTTAGGTCTGGTTAGTACTTTGATGAGAGACTGCCTAGGAATACCAGGTGCTTTAAGCTTTTGGGTTTTCTTTCCTACTTATATAATGTACTGGCGATAAGATTGGCTGTTCTTTAAATAGCCCTCTCTTTGCAGCAGACTTCGCTTACGGCCATACCAACCTGGCTATGCCCGATCTCGTCTGATCTCGGAAGCTAAGCAGGTTTGGGCCTGGTTAGTACTTGGATGGGAGACCGCCTGGGAATACCAGGTGCTGTAACCTTTTTGGAAATTTTTCACTTAGTATATAATAATTTTGCCAAAAAATTGAGTCAATGCCGATCTCTGAATCTTAGCAGGTTTAGGTCTGGTTAGTACTTTGATGAGAGACTGCCTAGGAATACCAGGTGCTTTAAGCTTTTGGGTTTTCTTTCCTACTTATATAATGTACTGGCGATAAGATTGGCTGTTCTTTAAATAGCCCTCTCTTTGCAGCAGACTTCGCTTACGGCCATACCAACCTGGCTATGCCCAATCTCGTCTGATCTCGGAAGCTAAGCAGGTTTGGGCCTGGTTAGTAATTGGATGGGAGACCGCCTGGGAATACCAGGTGCTGTAAGCTTTTTGGAAATTTTTCACTTAGTATATAATAATTTTGCCAAAAAATAGAGTCAATGCCGATCTCTGAATATTAGCAGGTTTGGGCCTGGTTAGTACATGGATGGGAGACTGCCTGGGAATACCAGGTGCTTTAATCTTTTTGGAAAATTTCACGAATTATATAATAATCTTTCATTAAAAAAAAAAAAGAGTCAATGCCCGATCTCTGAATCTTAACAGGTTTAGGTCTGGTTAGTACTTTTATGAGAGACTGCCTAGGAATACCAGGTGCTTTAAGCTTTTGGGTTTTCATTCCTACTTATATAATGTACTGGCGATAAGATTGGCTGGTCTTTAAATAGCCCTCTCTTTGCAGCAGACTTCGCTTACGGCCATACCATCCTGGCTATGTCCGATCTCGTCTGATCTCGGAAGCTAAGCAGGTTTGGGCCTGGTTAGTACTTGGATGGGAGACCGCTTGGGAATACCAGGTGCTGTAAGCTTTTTGGAAATTTTTCACTTAGTATATAATAATTTTGCCAAAAAAATAGAGTCAATGCCGATCTCTGAATATTAGCAGGTTTGGGCCTGGTTAGTACATGGATGGGAGACTGCCTGGGAATACCAGGTTCTGTAAGCTTTTTGGACATTTTTCACTTAGTATATAATAATTTTGCCAAAAAATAGAGTCAATGCCTGATCTCTGAATCTTAGCAGGTTTAGGTCTGGTTAGTACTTTGATGAGAGACTGCCTAGGAATACCAGGTGCTTTAAGCTTTTGGGCTTTCTTTCCTACTTATATAATGTACTGGCGATAAGAATGGCTGGTCTTTAAATAGCCCTCTCTTTGCAGCAGACTTCGCTTGCGGCCATACCAACCTGGCTATGCCCGATCTCGTCTGATCTCGGAAGCTAAGCAGGTTTGGGCCTTGTTAGTACTTGGATGGGAGACCGCCTGGGAATACCAGGTGCTGTAACCTTTTTGGAAATTTTTCACTTAGTATATAATAATTTTGCCAAAAAATAGAGTCAATGCTGATCTCTGAATCTTAGCAGGTTTAGGTCTGGTTAGTACTTTGATGAGAGACTGCCTAGGAATACCAGGTGCTTTAAGCTTTTGGGTTTTCTTTCCTACTTATATAATGTACTGGCGATAAGATTGGCTGTTCTTTAAATAGCCCTCTCTTTGCAGCAGACTTCGCTTACGGCCATACCAACCTGGCTATGCCCAATCTCGTCTGATCTCGGAAGCTAAGCAGGTTTGGGCCTGGTTAGTACTTGGATGGGAGACCGCCTGGGAATACCAGGTGCTGTAAGCTTTTTGGAAATTTTTCACTTAGTATATAATAATTTTGCCAAAAAATAGAGTCAATGCCAATCTCTGAATATTAGCAGGTTTGGGCCTGGTTAGTACATGGATGGGAGACTGCCTGGGAATACCAGGTGCTGTAAGCTTTTTGGATATTTTTCACTTACTATATAATAATTTTGCCAAAAAATAGAGTCAATGCCCGATCTCTGAATATTTGCAGGTTTGGGCCTGGTTAGTACATGGATGGGAGACTGCCTCGGAATACCAGGTGCTTTAATCTTTTTGGAAAATTTCACGAATTATATAATAATCTTTCATTAAAAAAAAAAAAAGAGTCAATGCCCGATCTCTGAATCTTAACAGGTTTAGGTCTGGTTAGTACTTTTATGAGAGACTGCCTAGGAATACCAGGTGCTTTAAGCTTTTGGGCTTTCTTTCCTACTTATATAATGTACTGGCGATAAGATTGGCTGGTCTTTAAATAGCCCTCTCTTTGCAGCAGACTTCGCTTACGGCCATACCAACCTGGCTATGCCCGATCTCGTCTGATCTCGGAAGCTAAGCAGGTTTGGGCCTGGTTAGTACTTGGATGGGAGACCGCCTGGGAATACCAGGTGCTGTAAGCTTTTTGGACATTTTTCACTTAGTATATAATCATTTTGCCAAAAAATAGAGAAAATGCCTGATCTCTGAATATTAGCAGGTTTGGGCCTGCTTAGTACATGGATGGGAGACTGCCTGGGAATACCAGGTGCTTTAATCTTTTTGGAAAATTTCACGAATTATATAATAATCTTTCATTAAAAAAAAAAAAAAAAAAAAAAAAAAAAAGAGTCAATGCCCGATCTCTGAATCTTAGCAGGTTTAGGTCTGGTTAGTACTTTGATGAGAGACTGCCTAGGAATACCAGGTGCTTTAAGCTTTTGGGTTTTCTTTCCTACTTATATAATGTACTGGCGATAAGATTGGCTGGTCTTTAAATAGCCCTCTCTTTGCAGCAGACTTCGCTTACGGCCATACCAACCTGGCTATGCCCGATCTCGTCTGATTTCGGAAGCTAAGCAGGTTTGGGCCTGGTTAGTACTTGGATGGGAGACCGCCTGGGAATACCAGGTGCTGTAAGCTTTTTGGACATTTTTCACTTAGTATATAATAATTTTGCCAAAAAATAGAGTCAATGCCTGATCTCTGAATATTAGCAGGTTTGGGCCTGCTTAGTACATGGATGGGAGACTGCCTGGGAATACCAGGTGCTTTAATCTTTTTGGAAAATTTCACGAATTATATAATAATCTTTCATTAAAAAAAAAAAAAAGAGTCAATGCCCGATCTCTGAATCTTAACAGGTTTAGGTCTGGTTAGTACTTTTATGAGAGACTGCCTAGGAATACCAGGTGCTTTAAGCTTTTGGGCTTTCTTTCCTACTTATATAATGTACTGGCGATAAGATTGGCTGGTCTTTAAATAGCCCTCTCTTTGCAGCAGACTTCGCTTACGGCCATACCAACCTGGCTATGCCCGATCTCGTCTGATCTCGGAAGCTAAGCAGGTTTGGGCCTGGTTAGTACATGGATGGGAGACCGCCTGGGAATACCAGGTGCTGTAAGCTTTTTGGACATTTTTCACTTAGTATATAATCATTTTGCCAAAAAATAGAGAAAATGCCTGATCTCTGAATATTAG
>NC_068417.1:44032597-44052597 GCF_023724105.1 Carassius gibelio
CTCAAGTCTTGATGATTTATGACCCTGATTTATGGCCTGATTTATGGCCGTACAGTCCGTGTAGATTGACAGGTAGTCAGAAGTGTGCATGGTCAGTTTGGATTGATTTATGACTATAAGGCCTGTCAGTCAAAGCGGTTGCCATGCCACTGGGTCCTGTGACCCTTGATTGACATGGCAGAGGTGTGTAAATCAAAAGATCAAAGAGATCTCAGATTTGACTTGTGTTGTGTTTATTACTGGATATATGATGGTTGTATCTGTTACCAGAGCAGTGGGGGATTTCTTATGATGGTTGTATCTGTAACCAGAGCTGTGGGGGGTTTCTGTGAAGTTCCTTTCTGGCTTGTTGTTCACACCTAAAGACAGTGGGAGGTGTTTGGGTTCTTCCTGGGGAAAAAAAATGGCTGTGCAAAAGTGAGGGTTTTGACGTCTTGACAGGATCAATGTTTGTTTGATCTATATGGTGTTGATACCTAGGCACCAACAGGCCACATGCCCCCCGTCTACAAACACATTTGAAAAGGAGGACGATGTCTGGTGTCTTTCCAGGTGAGAATTTCAAAGAGTGAGAGAGACAATTATCTAAATCATCAACTAACCAAGCCGCTGAAGAGATAAATAATTGAATGTTATCTGGAATTAATAAAATCAAACAGGCATTCCTTAATGTTAAGAAAATACTATCCTTAATATGTAATGTGTAAAAGGAGTTGAAATCTCACGCTAATTTTAAAACCAACTCTAAACACACACACACACACACACACACACATTGGTTTTCCATGTTCTATGGGACATCCCGTAGACGTAATGCTTTTTTTAGACTGTACAAATTGTATTTTGCATCACCATACACCAACCTTACACTTAAACCTACCCCTTACAGAAAATTTCGTTAATTTTAAGATTTTCAAAAACACTTCATTCTGTATGATTTATAAACTTGTTTCCTCACAGGGACAAAAACAATCCCCAAGGATTTTGGATATTACCATCATTGTTCCCCATAACAGGGGGTATACCTGAACCACACAAACACACACACACACACACACAAACACATACACACAAACACACACACACACACACTCACACACACACAGACACACACAGTAAAACTGAGTAAACTAAATTTTATTTATGAGCAAATTCGTATTTGTTGTTTTTACTTTGTGTTATGTAAGAAATGTTTTAATTTAATAATCTAACCTGTAGTATGTGTACTGTAAATGAACAAATATACATTTAGCTTAAACTCAGTAAAATAATTACACCTACCATTTTAAACATGTTTAAAAGATTACACATTGTGTGTCACTAAAGCAACGCACACTGTCTATTGTCTTAAAAAATGTTTAAATAACCTGATGACCAGCATTGTTTCTTTAGATCATTTATGCACACAAGTGCTTTTTTCGCACGAGTAGAAAACTCTTTGGATGTGTTTGGCAAAAACATCATTTCTACATCTTAAATGCATGACTGAACTTTTCTTATTCGACAGAAATACTATTTTCTAATTATTTACCCGGCGTATAACACTTGGTGTAAATGTTCTTACCTAGAACAGAAAACATACACTTTGACTATTTGACTATTTTGTAGGCATCATGTAATGTTAAATGGTTTACAAAAAAAAATTAGCACCAGCAGCTGTGATTTTCAAAATGAAAGAAATGTACAAGCTAAGGATGTTTCAACTATTATCATCATTTCCTTTTGACTCTGATAAACTGGTAATGAATTTTCTATGCAAGTGACACGATATACAGTTCTCATACTATTTGTGTAGATAGCTGTGCTAAAACATTTATGACTATTTTTGCATGCCAGCAGATTATGTCAAGGGTGTTTCACATCTAAGAATCAAAATGTTTTTTAAATGACATTTTTCTTACACCTCAAGATTTAGCCATATCAAGATTTTGGACGGCCGTTCACAATTTGTTTGTTGGACTGTACGTTTTTAGGTGATCTCTGTGTGGTGTCATCATAATAGGAATAAATGAAAATTAAGAAATTAAGTTACAGTTTTTCTCTTCGAGATATTTCTTTTAGTGCAACTTTGTGTCTGTCCAAAAAGTGTGATCACATGAAGCATCGACACAACAAAAAATTAAGTCTAGCTGTTTTACACTTAAAACTATTACGACCTAAACAAATGAAACGGTTCCACTGAAAGATGCCCACTCGTTTAAGTTTGAGCATGTTAAAGTTTCCACACTCCTGTGTAGAGATAAATTTTATCCATAACCTTTTGTGTATTCACGTGACCAAATCACTAAGAAAGAGAGTATAGCAAGAAAGCAAATGTTTACAAGGCATATAAAATTCAGAATACAATTGTTAAAAAAAATTATGCTGATTTGTAAATGGTATTTTTATTAATCCACTAGATTAAGTCATCTTGTTCAGATAGCAGATGAAACCATTCACATTTTGTTTGTTTTTCCGTTTTTGTTTTAAGACTCCTGTAAGTTCATGCTAACTCTCGCGTGGGAAAGAGAGCAGGGTGAGCACATCCTATTCATTTAAGAAAAAGTATTAAACATTTGACTGAACCTTTTTATTATTTTGACAAAACACAACAACATTAAAGAATGTTATCCGTTCCTATGGCCATCTTCTTTGACTCAAATAAAGCAACATCTCTGGTGTACGTAAGCATCTACAATGTGTGTATGTGCTAAACATCTGTTTCTCCACTTCAGACAGATTTGTTAGATGGGCTTTTGTTGTAATACAGACACATTTGAGAACTACGATGTTCTCACTTTTGTAATGGTTATAGAAAAATTCAAACATAACTTTTGCATACGTAGCAAAACTGACTAAAAAAATCACTGAATTAAAAAATGCAAAAGTGTGTACGGCATTTGGCAACAGGATTTTAGCTGTAATGAGCACATAAGACAAAAATTGTCAATGTGTGACTTGTAAATATATATTATTTTAGTTGATTTATTTATTTTTACCAGAGATAGTTGACTGATCTGTTTACATGTTGTTTTGCAGTTTTCTGATGAAGAGTTTTCTCTGACTGTGGTCAAACATACAGTGCCTGTTCATAGGAATTTTTACAGCATAACTACAGCATAAAAATATCGCCCCTACATCTAGAGCTCTTGTTCATATAGCTGATGATGATGTTCACATTTTTATTAGTCGTACTCGTTAGTTTCAACATTTCTACTGGACATTAAAGAGTAGACCTATGTGTACTCCCTTTATGTCAGAAGCATTAACATCTACCGTGTGCTAAGAATTTTCTGTTTTCTCCACTTTTGGTGGATTTACTAGAGGGACTATGTGACCTTGTTGTAATGTGATTACGTTTAAGATACATATGATTGCACTAAACCCCCTTGAATAGGTTATAGACATACTCTTTTATACAGGAAATGTTTCCACAACAGAAATATGTATCAGAATAACAAATACCTAATTTGAAAATATGAAATCCTCTCTTCCGAACTATTGTGAAAACTTTTAATGTTGATCCGGCCCACCAGCCGTGGATCTTTTTCATTGTTTTTTTTAGATAAAGACTATTCTCAGAGTTTGGTAAACAGGCAAAAACATGAACAAAATGTAGTACAAGATGATTAAATGATTGTCAAGAGACTGTTTAAACTGAGATTGTGATGCACTTTAGAGCTAAAAATTTTCAATCAACTTGAAAATGTGTCCTGCCATTTTCTGTTCTGACTGTTACACTTAATACAAACCCGTCTATTACACTTAAAGTTAGACATTAAAAGTCATGGATGCCACAGGAACTATTTCCTTTCTCTGTTTCTCTAAACATCACACTAAATAAACCAGAGATCACATGTAGAAAGAATTCATTGAAAGGGGTATGTTTTAGTCCATTTTAGATGGTCTGCACCAACACATGTTTTAGATGTTTTAGGTATTCATCAGACTAACAGGTTTGATTTGGGAAACACACACAACTGGAACTGAGTGTTGTCATGTCTTTATAATTGATCTACTTTTACTTTTAAAACAACACAGTGTGAAATTATGGTCTTCGACAGCATGGGCCCCTGAAATGTTGTAGTATATCTTTGTTTTCACAAAATATCTAAACATTTATCTATCTTAAAATATTAGTTATTACGTGTTTACAAAGTTGTCATGTCTGACGTTTACATTTTTAAGAACATCTGATATAGTTTATCATCTTTTAAATTTTATAACGTATATTTCACCAAACCTTGATGCCTGAAAAACGGGTTTAGCATCAGTCCACCTTTCAGTTGTTAGCCAGAAAATGCAAGTGAGCCGAGATTTCATTACTGAGATAATCTACATGATGTGAATCTAGCTCACAGTTACATTACAGTTTTGGGGTTCTAGTTTATGTTGAATAGTGTTTGTTACTGCTCCACATGTTTAACACCACATTACTCCATTGTGAAGATATGTACTGTATAAAAAGTTTTTCACTGTAGTAGTCCAACTCTGAAACCAGACCAAACAAAAATGAGCTTGAGCCTTAGTTGTAGCAGAATTAAAATGTTTTCTTTTTATCTTTCCATGATTTGTGCGGGTTGTTCTGAACCATGGTTTCATTTTAAACATCACAATCGTATTGTATTGTCCTGTATGATTGTAAAGAGTTTTGTGTGTGTCAGTCTCTGGATTTTTTTTTTTTTGCAAACAGAACTGCTGTAATGTTAGCGAGCTCTTTGTGTTGTCTGCTTTACTGTGTTTATATACGTCAGATTTCTTTAAATTTGCTCGATTAAAGTATTTAACACAGTTTTGGGTAATGTGTGTGTGAATATAGAGGATCTTTACAAATATTTTTTCTTGAAATATCCATCTAACACTCTGAACCGAGACTGCTTCTTTTAAATATAACATTAACACATTCATGATAATTATAGTTCTCGGCCGATTTGTACATAATTAAATTATATTAGTGGTCATCACAAACAAACTGTAAACAAAACCACCATGCAACAGTGTACTTTAGATTTACTAGAAAGATAATTTTGATGCTTTGTTCGCAAGGAAAACATACATTGTTTAAGATGAAAATAATCTCACTGAATGTGCTAAAGCATCCAATGTTTTATGACTACTGAAGGTGTCACATCCTTGTTTGTTTCACACTTGTGGGGTCCTACCTACTTTCCAAGTGTGATACTTAAAAAAGCTTTAGTGGCATATAGTTAACCACAGAAGACTTTCTGCATGCTCCTGTTACAATGACTGCCGTCGCTCCAAACAGTCCTGACACATCTAGAAGAATGATGTGTGTAACACCGCCAAGAAGTTCTGCTGAAATGAGAGAGGAGCTGACTTTTGTACCAAGGAAAAAATCAAGGGAAGAGCATAAGAAAGGTTCTCATTGAAGATGAAGATATTGTGAAACAAGATTTCACTGTGTCTTATGATCGTGTGGGGAGATTTGTGTTTGACAAAGAGTTGCAGATTGTGAAGCTCTACGTTTTGGAATCTTATGAAGAATATACATCCGAATGCACCTACCTGCTTTTGACCGCCGTAGACTGGGCATACTTCTACAATCAAATTTGGAGAAACTTTAATATGGATGAAAACATCTGGTACATTTTCCAATGGGATGGTACAATGCCTGGTATGCGGTACTATGCAAGAAAGCCACCAGACTACATATCTATAGCATCCTATTGGAACAAAACGCTTCATGACCAGAATTATCTCATGCAGATAAATAAACGTCGGGAGGACTTTGAAACAAACTTTGACTCTGATGAGTCTGATCGTGACTGACCTCTTCCTGAGGTCAACCCTTACGAATGCTGCAAAAAGAGACTATATTTTGAGCAATGTGACATACCCATGTTGAACACAATTTTTTCAATGATAAACAAGCTGTTTCAGTCAATTTAAATTTATTTTAAAACCGAATGATCAGTCAGATAATAGTGTATTCGGTATAACAAACCTGAACAATGATGTTGTAATGTTTCTTTTTCAGTGTTTACTCACCCTTTTATGTGTTCCTTGCTCTATGTTTAATAAATGGCTGTTGGATTAAGTTTTCCCAAGCCACAATACATTACTGTTACTTGAAACAAGTGTCTTAACAAAAATCCTAATAAACCTCGTAATCTATAATCAAAATATCTTCCAGTGAAAATGACAGAATTCTCTTTGGTGACATAAACTAGGCTTCGCCGGTCAAAACACATCCCTAATTAGGCCCCTTCACCCTCCTCCACTTTTAGAGTGCAACACCCCCATCTCAACAACCAACCAAGCAACATTTGAAACGTAGAAACAAGACCACCCTTTTTTTTTTGTTTAAATGTACAGAAGATCCACCACTACTTCCTCGTGACTATGGCTAGTCTTCTTCCCCTGTGAGCGGCTGACCTCATAAACTCTGCAGTTATCACAGGTTTTCCTAGATCTGCGAACAAGGGTTTTACAGCACGGTCAGCGGAGCTACTGCAACATCTTGTTGATCAAAACATTATCTACATGGACTGACAGAATCAGCTTCAACAATAAAATTTGTCTGAAACTGATGCTAATTTTTCAAATAATAAGGCTTCGACGGATCTGAACCATAAACCAGAAATTGAAACCGAAATTGCACAAGGCCTGGATCGTCGTGGATTAATACAGTCAGTCCAGATTCTGGGAAATGGTGACAACATTCTATATTGATTAGGGTACAAAGTCTATCTCTTGAATTAAATTCTGAAAAGGATGTCTGACGCTGGGCAAAAGCAGATGGATTGCAACTGGAGTTCTGTCGCCGCTACGGATGATCAGCTGAAGTGCGACTGCACCCCGGGGGAAGCGTGTCATGTAACAGACTACATAGACACTATGTTTAAACAGCGTTACCGAGAACAAATGATCAAACTGATGCATGCGGTCATAGAGAATCCAAATCATGATTGTACCGGGGATACCAAGTGTGTAAAAAATCTTAAGAATGAAATGAATGTTGTAAGAAGCCTGAAAAATAACCCATGGCCTGATTTGACTAGTATGTTTATTACCAGTAAAGAATCAGTCTGTGTAACGACTAGAAAAATTCTGGATGTGATGTCTGAATGTGACAATGAGATGGACATTAACGAGATTCTCTGTCTGTGTACATGTGTAACAGATTTATGTACATTGTTGATTTCAAAAAATTATGGTTCCATGACATGTGAGATTGTTCAAACTTACGTCAACTACATACTAGAACAAAACATGCTGGCCTGTAGAGATTTTCTTTTCTGGCTAGACCACCTGTAATGTCATTATTACTGTTTGTTAGTAATGCCAATTTGACCATTTTCTTCACTACTTCAGTGTATGAATGTATATTCAAAAATCTATTGTTGAAATAAAAAGTTGAATCACATTTTAATCTTTTGTGGTTTATGAAACAATGGGTCTGAGCTCATGAAAAATGTGTTAATGTTATATTTAAAAGAAGCAGTCTCGGTTCAGAGTGTTAGATGGATATTTCAAGAAAAAATATTTGTAAAGATCCTCTATATTCACACACACATTACCCAAAACTGTGTTAAATACTTTAATCGAGCAAATTTAAAGAAATCTGACATATATAAACACAGTAAAGCAGACAACACAAAGAGCTCGCTAACATTACAGCAGTTCTGTTTGCAAAAAAAAAAAATCCAGAGACTGACACACACAAAACTCTTTACAATCATACAGGACAATACAATACGATTGTGATGTTTAAAATGAAACCATGGTTCAGAACAACCCGCACAAATCATGGAAAGATAAAAAGAAAACATTTTAATTCTGCTACAACTAAGGCTCAAGCTCATTTTTGTTTGGTCTGGTTTCAGAGTTGGACTACTACAGTGAAAAACTTTTTATACAGTACATATCTTCACAATGGAGTAATGTGGTGTTAAACATGTGGAGCAGTAACAAACACTATTCAACATAAACTAGAACCCCAAAACTGTAATGTAACTGTGAGCTAGATTCACATCATGTAGATTATCTCAGTAATGAAATCTCGGCTCACTTGCATTTTCTGGCTAACAACTGAAAGGTGGACTGATGCTAAACCCGTTTTTCAGGCATCAAGGTTTGGTGAAATATACGTTATAAAATTTAAAAGATGATAAACTATATCAGATGTTCTTAAAAATGTAAACGTCAGACATGACAACTTTGTAAACACGTAATAACTAATATTTTAAGATAGATAAATGTTTAGATATTTTGTGAAAACAAAGATATACTACAACATTTCAGGGGCCCATGCTGTCGAAGACCATAATTTCACACTGTGTTGTTTTAAAAGTAAAAGTAGATCAATTATAAAGACATGACAACACTCAGTTCCAGTTGTGTGTGTTTCCCAAATCAAACCTGTTAGTCTGATGAATACCTAAAACATCTAAAACATGTGTTGGTGCAGACCATCTAAAATGGACTAAAACATACCCCTTTCAATGAATTCTTTCTACATGTGATCTCTGGTTTATTTAGTGTGATGTTTAGAGAAACAGAGAAAGGAAATAGTTCCTGTGGCATCCATGACTTTTAATGTCTAACTTTAAGTGTAATAGACGGGTTTGTATTAAGTGTAACAGTCAGAACAGAAAATGGCAGGACACATTTTCAAGTTGATTGAAAATTTTTAGCTCTAAAGTGCATCACAATCTCAGTTTAAACAGTCTCTTGACAATCATTTAATCATCTTGTACTACATTTTGTTCATGTTTTTGCCTGTTTACCAAACTCTGAGAATAGTCTTTATCTAAAAAAACAATGAAAAAGATCCACGGCTGGTGGGCCGGATCAACATTAAAAGTTTTCACAATAGTTCGGAAGAGAGGATTTCATATTTTCAAATTAGGTATTTGTTATTCTGATACATATTTCTGTTGTGGAAACATTTCCTGTATAAAAGAGTATGTCTATAACCTATTCAAGGGGGTTTAGTGCAATCATATGTATCTTAAACGTAATCACATTACAACAAGGTCACATAGTCCCTCTAGTAAATCCACCAAAAGTGGAGAAAACAGAAAATTCTTAGCACACGGTAGATGTTAATGCTTCTGACATAAAGGGAGTACACATAGGTCTACTCTTTAATGTCCAGTAGAAATGTTGAAACTAACGAGTACGACTAATAAAAATGTGAACATCATCATCAGCTATATGAACAAGAGCTCTAGATGTAGGGGCGATATTTTTATGCTGTAGTTATGCTGTAAAAATTCCTATGAACAGGCACTGTATGTTTGACCACAGTCAGAGAAAACTCTTCATCAGAAAACTGCAAAACAACATGTAAACAGATCAGTCAACTATCTCTGGTAAAAATAAATAAATCAACTAAAATAATATATATTTACAAGTCACACATTGACAATTTTTGTCTTATGTGCTCATTACAGCTAAAATCCTGTTGCCAAATGCCGTACACACTTTTGCATTTTTTAATTCAGTGATTTTTTTAGTCAGTTTTGCTACGTATGCAAAAGTTATGTTTGAATTTTTCTATAACCATTACAAAAGTGAGAACATCGTAGTTCTCAAATGTGTCTGTATTACAACAAAAGCCCATCTAACAAATCTGTCTGAAGTGGAGAAACAGATGTTTAGCACATACACACATTGTAGATGCTTACGTACACCAGAGATGTTGCTTTATTTGAGTCAAAGAAGATGGCCATAGGAACGGATAACATTCTTTAATGTTGTTGTGTTTTGTCAAAATAATAAAAAGGTTCAGTCAAATGTTTAATACTTTTTCTTAAATGAATAGGATGTGCTCACCCTGCTCTCTTTCCCACGCGAGAGTTAGCATGAACTTACAGGAGTCTTAAAACAAAAACGGAAAAACAAACAAAATGTGAATGGTTTCATCTGCTATCTGAACAAGATGACTTAATCTAGTGGATTAATAAAAATACCATTTACAAATCAGCATAATTTTTTTTAACAATTGTATTCTGAATTTTATATGCCTTGTAAACATTTGCTTTCTTGCTATACTCTCTTTCTTAGTGATTTGGTCACGTGAATACACAAAAGGTTATGGATAAAATTTATCTCTACACAGGAGTGTGGAAACTTTAACATGCTCAAACTTAAACGAGTGGGCATCTTTCAGTGGAACCGTTTCATTTGTTTAGGTCGTAATAGTTTTAAGTGTAAAACAGCTAGACTTAATTTTTTGTTGTGTCGATGCTTCATGTGATCACACTTTTTGGACAGACACAAAGTTGCACTAAAAGAAATATCTCGAAGAGAAAAACTGTAACTTAATTTCTTAATTTTCATTTATTCCTATTATGATGACACCACACAGAGATCACCTAAAAACGTACAGTCCAACAAACAAATTGTGAACGGCCGTCCAAAATCTTGATATGGCTAAATCTTGAGGTGTAAGAAAAATGTCATTTAAAAAACATTTTGATTCTTAGATGTGAAACACCCTTGACATAATCTGCTGGCATGCAAAAATAGTCATAAATGTTTTAGCACAGCTATCTACACAAATAGTATGAGAACTGTATATCGTGTCACTTGCATAGAAAATTCATTACCAGTTTATCAGAGTCAAAAGGAAATGATGATAATAGTTGAAACATCCTTAGCTTGTACATTTCTTTCATTTTGAAAATCACAGCTGCTGGTGCTAATTTTTTTTTGTAAACCATTTAACATTACATGATGCCTACAAAATAGTCAAATAGTCAAAGTGTATGTTTTCTGTTCTAGGTAAGAACATTTACACCAAGTGTTATACGCCGGGTAAATAATTAGAAAATAGTATTTCTGTCGAATAAGAAAAGTTCAGTCATGCATTTAAGATGTAGAAATGATGTTTTTGCCAAACACATCCAAAGAGTTTTCTACTCGTGCGAAAAAAGCACTTGTGTGCATAAATGATCTAAAGAAACAATGCTGGTCATCAGGTTATTTAAACATTTTTTAAGACAATAGACAGTGTGCGTTGCTTTAGTGACACACAATGTGTAATCTTTTAAACATGTTTAAAATGGTAGGTGTAATTATTTTACTGAGTTTAAGCTAAATGTATATTTGTTCATTTACAGTACACATACTACAGGTTAGATTATTAAATTAAAACATTTCTTACATAACACAAAGTAAAAACAACAAATACGAATTTGCTCATAAATAAAATTTAGTTTACTCAGTTTTACTGTGTGTGTCTGTGTGTGTGTGAGTGTGTGTGTGTGTGTGTTTGTGTGTATGTGTTTGTGTGTGTGTGTGTGTGTGTTTGTGTGGTTCAGGTATACCCCCTGTTATGGGGAACAATGATGGTAATATCCAAAATCCTTGGGGATTGTTTTTGTCCCTGTGAGGAAACAAGTTTATAAATCATACAGAATGAAGTGTTTTTGAAAATCTTAAAATTAACGAAATTTTCTGTAAGGGGTAGGTTTAAGTGTAAGGTTGGTGTATGGTGATGCAAAATACAATTTGTACAGTCTAAAAAAAGCATTACGTCTACGGGATGTCCCATAGAACATGGAAAACCAATGTGTGTGTGTGTGTGTGTGTGTGTGTTTAGAGTTGGTTTTAAAATTAGCGTGAGATTTCAACTCCTTTTACACATTACATATTAAGGATAGTATTTTCTTAACATTAAGGAATGCCTGTTTGATTTTATTAATTCCAGATAACATTCAATTATTTATCTCTTCAGCGGCTTGGTTAGTTGATGATTTAGATAATTGTCTCTCTCACTCTTTGAAATTCTCACCTGGAAAGACACCAGACATCGTCCTCCTTTTCAAATGTGTTTGTAGACGGGGGGCATGTGGCCTGTTGGTGCCTAGGTATCAACACCATATAGATCAAACAAACATTGATCCTGTCAAGACGTCAAAACCCTCACTTTTGCACAGCCATTTTTTTTCCCCAGGAAGAACCCAAACACCTCCCACTGTCTTTAGGTGTGAACAACAAGCCAGAAAGGAACTTCACAGAAACCCCCCACAGCTCTGGTTACAGATACAACCATCATAAGAAATCCCCCACTGCTCTGGTAACAGATACAACCATCATATATCCAGTAATAAACACAACACAAGTCAAATCTGAGATCTCTTTGATCTTTTGATTTACACACCTCTGCCATGTCAATCAAGGGTCACAGGACCCAGTGGCATGGCAACCGCTTTGACTGACAGGCCTTATAGTCATAAATCAATCCAAACTGACCATGCACACTTCTGACTACCTGTCAATCTACACGGACTGTACGGCCATAAATCAGGCCATAAATCAGGGTCATAAATCATCAAGACTTGAGATAAAGTGTATGATAGGACTACTTACAAAATAACTTGGAAACAGAAGAGGATTTGGGAAAAGGAGACAACGAGGAATCTAATGGAATGGGAAAGGAAAGAATACAGAGAAGAAGATCCATAAAGGTAACCCCCAATATAGAAATGGTTAAAAATAGAAGGCAGAAGAAAAGAAAAGAATTTGATGAAAACAGATTTGGGGTACTGATGAATAGGGAAGAAGAAAATGAAGGATGTATATAGGAAATAACTTTTTAATTATTAGCCTTTTAAGTATTATATCATTAAATGTTAGAGGTTTATTGAAAGAGGAAAAATTTGAAAAAGTGAAAGAACTGTGTAAAAAATCAAATGTGATCTTATTGCAAGAAACAAATTGGAAAAATGAAAAGATGGAAGATGTTAAAAGAAGATGGAAGGGGGAAATTTATTATAATAATGGTGATGGTGAAAGAGGAAAAGGAGTTGCAGTTTTAGTTAAAAGAAATACATGTGATGATGTTAAAATTATATATTGTGATAAAGAAGGCAAATGTATAATTGTGAAAATGGTCTGTGGAGGAGAAACTATAATTTTATGTAATGTACATGCTCCAAATGCAGAGGATGAAAAGAAAATATTTTTTAATAATTTAAATGATTATATAGAAAAGTGGGAAAAGGTTGTATTAATGGGTGACTTTAACACTGCTTTGAGTAGAATGGATATAGCCAAAGATATGGTTTTTAAAAGAGATAGTGGAAGGGATGAATTGCTTAAATTAATTGATAAAAATGATCTAATAGATATATGGAGAGAACGAAATGAAGGAATAAAAGATTTTTCAAGGCAACAGTTAGTAAAAGATAAAATTAAGCAGAGTAGAATAGATTTTATGTTGATTAAAAGAAATATGGAAAGAAATATTGACAAGATATATTACAAAATTACATCTCTTAGTGATCATAGTATGTAATAGTTAATTTTAATGAAACTGGTGTAGAGAGGGGAAAGGGGATATGGTGTTTAAATAATGAACTTTTAAAAGATGAGAACTATAAATTTGCAGTGGAAACAATAATAATGAATGAGAGAGGGAAAGGGATGTTCGAAGAAGATAAGAGGGTGTGGTGGGATAATGTAAAATATGAAATAAAAAAGTATTCATTGAGGTATAGTAGATTGAAACAAAAGATTAAAAGGGGAGAAGAAGTAGCAGTTAGGAATATTTTGAAAGAGGAATTACAAAAAGAAAATGGAGATATAGAAAGGATTATAATTTACGAGGAAAAATTAAAAGAAATAGAAGAAGAAAAATGTAGAGGAGCTATGATAAGAAGTAGGGTAAAGAATGTGATGGAAGGAGAAAGGTGTACACATTTCTTTTTTAATTTAGAGGAAAGTAGACAAAAGGCTGATACAATAAAGGAAGTATTAAAAAAGGATGGGAGAAGAGTAAAAGAGTCCAAAGAGATTTTGCAAAGTGTAAGGGAATTTTATGCAGATCTATTTAAAAGCGAAGGTATAAAAGAGGAGGAAAAGCAGGTTTTATTAAAGAGTGTTAAAAAAAAAGTAGTTAAAGAGGATAAAGAAATGTGCGATAAGGATTTTTTAGAGGAAGAAATAGAGACAGCAATAGTACAGTTAAACAATGGGAAGAGTCCTGGAGCAGATGGTTTGACTAGTGAATTTTATAGAGTTTTTAAGGATATTTTAATCCCCATTTTAAAACCCGTGTATGAGGAAATTTATGATAGAGGGCAAGCAAGTCAATTGATGAGAGTAGGATTGGTAAAGCTAATTTTTAAAAAAAGAGGTGATTCAGCTGATTTAAAGAACTATAGACCTATATCAATGTTAAATACAGATTTTAAAATTCTTGCAAAAATGTTAGCAAATCGATTAAAGAAGGTTCTACCTGAAATAATAACAACAAATCAATCATATTCAATAATAGGGAGAGAAATAAGTGATACAGTTAGTAATATAAGAGAAAAAATAAGTTATATGACAGAGAATAATAAAGAAGGATACATAATTAGTTTAGATTTGGAAAAAGCATTTGATAGGGTAGAATATGATTTTTTATTTGAACTTTTAGAGCATTTTGGTTTTGGGAATAATTTTATAAAATGGATTAGAGTTTTATACAAAGGGGCAATTAGTTGTATAAAGTGTAATGGGTTTTTAACTGATGTATTTAGTATAACAAGATCAGTAAGACAAGGGTGTCCTTTATCTGCATTATTGTATAGTATAGTTGCTGAACCACTGGGTTTAGTGGTTGGGGAAGATGAAAATATTAAAGGAATAGGTTTTGAAGGATTAGAAAAGGAACAAAAAATTTATCAATATGCTGATGACACAACATTAATTTTAAGGGATATAGATAGCGTTGAGAGAGCAATGAATACAATACAAAACTATTGTAAAGGTTCAGGAGCAAAAATAAATATAGATAAGACGGTCATGATGAGAATAGGAACAGCAAAGCCTTTACCAGATTATTTTAGTTTTAAAGAAGAGACCGAAAATATGAAAATATTGGGAATTAGAATTGGGAAAGATGAAAAGAAAACTAGAGATTTAATATGGGACGAAATCTTAGGGGGAATGGAGAGAAGATTGACCTTCTGGAGACAAAGGATGTTGAAATTAAGAGGGAAAATTTTGATTATAAATGCTCTGATGCTTTCAAAAATGTGGTATACATTAGAGGTTACTTCATTGCCGTTGTGGGCTTATAAGAGGTTGAAAAAGTGTATTTTGAATTTTATATGGGAGGGGAAACCAGCAAAGATTGCTTATGATACACTGATAGGACCAATTGAGGAGGGAGGTTTAGGTTTGTTAGATCCATATTTAAGGATGAAGAGTTTAAGGGTAAAAACTATGAAGAAATTTTTGAATAAAGAAAATAAACAGGAATGGAAGGAAGGTATGAAATATTTTTTAAATAGGTGTGGTGGTTTTAACATGGGAAAGGACATTATATGGATGAAATTGAAAGAAAATATGTTAAATGGTGTATCAGAATTGTATAAAGAAGTTTTAAGAGCGTGGAAAGAATATTTATTGACAGTTGTATACAAACCAGAAGGGATGGAGGAGCTTTTGAATCAACCATTATTTTTAAATTCAAATATTGTATATGAAAATAATGAAATATATTTTAAGACATGGATTAAAGCAGGAATAAATAAAGTCAAAGATGTTTTATATGAGGTAAAAGAAGGTTTTATACCACTGCAAGGTATAGTAGATGAAATTGAAGAGAGTGGAGATGAGGTTGATAAGAGAATTGTAAAGCAACAGTTTGACAAAATTAAAAAAGCAATTCCAAATGAATGGATAGAAAGAATAGAAAAAAAGGAGGAAGGAGAAGGAAAGGTTCATGTCATTTTAAATGAATGTGGGAATAAAGTGTATTTTCAGTCATGTTCTTTAAAAATGATATATACATTTTTTAGAAAAAAGGTTTTTGCTAAACCAATAGCAAATGGTTTTTGGAATAGACTATTTCCAGGGACGGAATGTGAAAATATTTGGGAGAATTTAAGAATAGGTTATATGGATCCAGTGATTGAGATTTTTAATTTTCTTTTAAGACACAATGTAATTTATACAAAAATGAGATTATGTAAAATGGGTTTTGAACAAAATGCAAGATGTGATGTATGTGAAAAAGAAGATGAAGGTCTTTTACATTTGTTTTTATTCTGTTCTGAACTAGAAGATTTTGTGAGGAAATTTAAAATGTTTGTTGAGGACATTTTGGGAGAAAAAATTGAAAGACAATTGGAATGGAATCAATTTTTTTTACTTGGTAAAAAAGGGAAAGGGAAAGAAATGTATAGAGTAAATTTCATTTTATCTATAGCAAGGTATGCAATTTGGGGTAGACGTAATGTAATGAGAGAAAAAAGTTGCAATATTAATATGTGGATTTTTTTTAGAAGAAAGTTGGAAGGACATATACATACTTTATATAATTATTTTAGTATGAATGGACAAGTTGATAAGTTTTATAAAATCCTCATAGGGAAGGGTACAAGAATATTGGAATGCTTTCAAGAATATAACATAAATCTGCCAAAAGAGTTTCAGCTAATTATTAAAGAAAGGGGTTTGTAAATGAAATAAGGAATGAGGAAGAATGAATATATAAAGTGGTTATGTACACTTGTTTTCTGTTTGAAATAAATGTGTAGTTATACATTGTTTTTTATAAAATAAAAAAAAAAAAAAAAAAGCTATGCCCGATCTCGTCTGATCTCGGAAGCTAAGCAGGTTTGGGCCTGGTTAGTACTTGGATGGGAGACCGCCTGGGAATACCAGGTGCTGTAAGCTTTTTGGAAATTTTTCACTTAGTATATAATAATTTTGCCAAAAAATAGAGTCAATGCCGATCTCTGAATATTAGCAGGTTTGGGCCTGGTTAGTACATGGATGGGAGACTGCCTGGGAATACCAGGTGCTTTAATCTTTTTGGAAAATTTCACGAATTATATAATAATCTTTCATTAAAAAAAAAAAAGAGTCAATGCCCGATCTCTGAATCTTAACAGGTTTAGGTCTGGTTAGTACTTTTATGAGAGACTGCCTAGGAATACCAGGTGCTTTAAGCTTTTGGGTTTTCATTCCTACTTATATAATGTACTGGCGATAAGATTGGCTGGTCTTTAAATAGCCCTCTCTTTGCAGCAGACTTCGCTTACGGCCATACCATCCTGGCTATGTCCGATCTCGTCTGATCTCGGAAGCTAAGCAGGTTTGGGCCTGGTTAGTACTTGGATGGGAGACCGCCTGGGAATACCAGGTGCTGTAAGCTTTTTGGAAATTTTTCACTTAGTATATAATAATTTTGCCAAAAAATAGAGTCAATGCCCGATCTCTGAATATTTGCAGGTTTGGGCCTGGTTAGTACATGGATGGGAGACTGCCTCGGAATACCAGGTGCTTTAATCTTTTTGGAAAATTTCACGAATTATATAATAATCTTTCATTAAAAAAAAAAAAAAAAAAAAAAGAGTCAATGCCCGATCTCTGAATTTTAGCAGGTTTAGGTCTGGTTAGTACTTTGATGAGAGACTGCCTAGGAATACCAGGTGCTTTAAGCTTTTGGGTTTTCTTTCCTACTTATATAATGTACTGGCGATAAGATTGGCTGTTCTTTAAATAGCCCCCTCTTTGCAGCAGACTTCGCTTACGGCCATACCAACCTGGCTATGCCCGATCTCGTCTGATCTCGGAAGCTAAGCAGGTTTGGGCCTGGTTAGTACTTGGATGGGAGACCGCCTGGGAATACCAGGTGCTGTAACCTTTTTGGAAATTTTTCACTTAGTATATAATAATTTTGCCAAAAAATTGAGTCAATGCCGATCTCTGAATCTTAGCAGGTTTAGGTCTGGTTAGTACTTTGATGAGAGACTGCCTAGGAATACCAGGTGCTTTAAGCTTTTGGGTTTTCTTTCCTACTTATATAATGTACTGGCGATAAGATTGGCTGTTCTTTAAATAGCCCTCTCTTTGCAGCAGACTTCCCTTACGGCCATACCAACCTGGCTATGCCCAATCTCGTCTGATCTCGGAAGCTAAGCAGGTTTGGGCCTGGTTAGTAATTGGATGGGAGACCGCCTGGGAATACCAGGTGCTGTAAGCTTTTTGGAAATTTTTCACTTAGTATATAATAATTTTGCCAAAAAATAGAGTCAATGCCGATCTCTGAATATTAGCAGGTTTGGGCCTGGTTAGTACATGGATGGGAGACTGCCTGGGAATACCAGGTGCTTTAATCTTTTTGGAAAATTTCACGAATTATATAATAATCTTTCATTAAAAAAAAAAAAGAGTCAATGCCCGATCTCTGAATCTTAACAGGTTTAGGTCTGGTTAGTACTTTTATGAGAGACTGCCTAGGAATACCAGGTGCTTTAAGCTTTTGGGTTTTCATTCCTACTTATATAATGTACTGGCGATAAGATTGGCTGGTCTTTAAATAGCCCTCTCTTTGCAGCAGACTTCGCTTACGGCCATACCATCCTGGCTATGTCCGATCTCGTCTGATCTCGGAAGCTAAGCAGGTTTGGGCCTGGTTAGTACTTGGATGGGAGACCGCTTGGGAATACCAGGTGCTGTAAGCTTTTTGGAAATTTTTCACTTAGTATATAATAATTTTGCCAAAAAAATAGAGTCAATGCCGATCTCTGAATATTAGCAGGTTTGGGCCTGGTTAGTACATGGATGGGAGACTGCCTGGGAATACCAGGTTCTGTAAGCTTTTTGGACATTTTTCACTTAGTATATAATAATTTTGCCAAAAAATAGAGTCAATGCCTGATCTCTGAATCTTAGCAGGTTTAGGTCTGGTTAGTACTTTGATGAGAGACTGCCTAGGAATACCAGGTGCTTTAAGCTTTTGGGCTTTCTTTCCTACTTATATAATGTACTGGCGATAAGAATGGCTGGTCTTTAAATAGCCCTCTCTTTGCAGCAGACTTCGCTTGCGGCCATACCAACCTGGCTATGCCCGATCTCGTCTGATCTCGGAAGCTAAGCAGGTTTGGGCCTGGTTAGTACTTGGATGGGAGACCGCCTGGGAATACCAGGTGCTGTAACCTTTTTGGAAATTTTTCACTTAGTATATAATAATTTTGCCAAAAAATAGAGTCAATGCTGATCTCTGAATCTTAGCAGGTTTAGGTCTGGTTAGTACTTTGATGAGAGACTGCCTAGGAATACCAGGTGCTTTAAGCTTTTGGGTTTTCTTTCCTACTTATATAATGTACTGGCGATAAGATTGGCTGTTCTTTAAATAGCCCTCTCTTTGCAGCAGACTTCGCTTACGGCCATACCAACCTGGCTATGCCCAATCTCGTCTGATCTCGGAAGCTAAGCAGGTTTGGGCCTGGTTAGTACTTGGATGGGAGACCGCCTGGGAATACCAGGTGCTGTAAGCTTTTTGGAAATTTTTCACTTAGTATATAATAATTTTGCCAAAAAATAGAGTCAATGCCAATCTCTGAATTTTAGCAGGTTTGGGCCTGGTTAGTACATGGATGGGAGACTGCCTGGGAATACCAGGTGCTGTAAGCTTTTTGGATATTTTTCACTTACTATATAATAATTTTGCCAAAAAATAGAGTCAATGCCCGATCTCTGAATCTTAGCAGGTTTAGGTCTGGTTAGTACTTTGATGAGAGACTGCCTAGGAATACCAGGTGATTTAAGCTTTTGGGTTTTCTTTCCTACTTATATAATGTACTGGCGATAAGATTGGCTGGTCTTTAAATAGCCCTCTCTTTGCAGCAGACTTCGCTTACGGCCATACCAACCTGGCTATGCCCGATCTCGTCTGATTTCGGAAGCTAAGCAGGTTTGGGCCTGGTTAGTACTTGGATGGGAGACCGCCTGGGAATACCAGGTGCTGTAAGCTTTTTGGACATTTTTCACTTAGTATATAATAATTTTGCCAAAAAATAGAGTCAATGCCTGATCTCTGAATATTAGCAGGTTTGGGCCTGCTTAGTACATGGATGGGAGACTGCCTGGGAATACCAGGTGCTTTAATCTTTTTGGAAAATTTCACGAATTATATAATAATCTTTCATTAAAAAAAAAAAAGAGTCAATGCCCGATCTCTGAATCTTAACAGGTTTAGGTCTGGTTAGTACTTTTATGAGAGACTGCCTAGGAATACCAGGTGCTTTAAGCTTTTGGGCTTTCTT
>NC_068417.1:44070097-44072597 GCF_023724105.1 Carassius gibelio
GAAATTTTTCACTTAGTATATAATAATTTTGCCAAAAAATAGAGTCAATGCCAATCTCTGAATATTAGCAGGTTTGGGCCTGGTTAGTACATGGATGGGAGACTGCCTGGGAATACCAGGTGCTGTAAGCTTTTTGGATATTTTTCACTTACTATATAATAATTTTGCCAAAAAATAGAGTCAATGCCCGATCTCTGAATCTTAGCAGGTTTAGGTCTGGTTAGTACTTTGATGAGAGACTGCCTAGGAATACCAGGTGATTTAAGCTTTTGGGTTTTCTTTCCTACTTATATAATGTACTGGCGATAAGATTGGCTGGTCTTTAAATAGCCCTCTCTTTGCAGCAGACTTCGCTTACGGCCATACCAACCTGGCTATGCCCGATCTCGTCTGATTTCGGAAGCTAAGCAGGTTTGGGCCTGGTTAGTACTTGGATGGGAGACCGCCTGGGAATACCAGGTGCTGTAAGCTTTTTGGACATTTTTCACTTAGTATATAATAATTTTGCCAAAAAATAGAGTCAATGCCTGATCTCTGAATATTAGCAGGTTTGGGCCTGCTTAGTACATGGATGGGAGACTGCCTGGGAATACCAGGTGCTTTAATCTTTTTGGAAAATTTCACGAATTATATAATAATCTTTCATTAAAAAAAAAAAAGAGTCAATGCCCGATCTCTGAATCTTAACAGGTTTAGGTCTGGTTAGTACTTTTATGAGAGACTGCCTAGGAATACCAGGTGCTTTAAGCTTTTGGGTTTTCTTTCCTACTTATATAATGTACTGGCGATAAGATTGGCTGGTCTTTAAATAGCCCTCTCTTTGCAGCAGACTTCGCTTACGGCCATACCAACCTGGCTATGCCCGATCTCGTCTGATTTCGGAAGCTAAGCAGGTTTGGGCCTGGTTAGTACTTGGATGGGAGACCGCCTGGGAATACCAGGTGCTGTAAGCTTTTTGGACATTTTTCACTTAGTATATAATAATTTTGCCAAAAAATAGAGTCAATGCCTGATCTCTGAATATTAGCAGGTTTGGGCCTGCTTAGTACATGGATGGGAGACTGCCTGGGAATACCAGGTGCTTTAATCTTTTTGGAAAATTTCACGAATTATATAATAATCTTTCATTAAAAAAAAAAAAAAGAGTCAATGCCCGATCTCTGAATCTTAACAGGTTTAGGTCTGGTTAGTACTTTTATGAGAGACTGCCTAGGAATACCAGGTGCTTTAAGCTTTTGGGCTTTCTTTCCTACTTATATAATGTACTGGCGATAAGATTGGCTGGTCTTTAAATAGCCCTCTCTTTGCAGCAGACTTCGCTTACGGCCATACCAACCTGGCTATGCCCGATCTCGTCTGATCTCGGAAGCTAAGCAGGTTTGGGCCTGGTTAGTACATGGATGGGAGACCGCCTGGGAATACCAGGTGCTGTAAGCTTTTTGGACATTTTTCACTTAGTATATAATCATTTTGCCAAAAAATAGAGAAAATGCCTGATCTCTGAATATTAGCAGGTTTGGGCCTGCTTAGTACATGGATGGGAGACTGCCTGGGAATACCAGGTGCTTTAATCTTTTTGGAAAATTTCACGAATTATATAATAATCTTTCATTAAAAAAAAAAAAAAAAGAGTCAATGCCTGATCTCTGAATCTTAGCAGGTTTAGGTCTGGTAAGTACTTTGATGAGAGACTGCCTAGGAATACCAGGTGCTGTAAGCTTTTTGGAAATTTTTCACTTAGTATATAATAATTTTGCCAAAAAAATAGAGTCAATGCCGATCTCTGAATATTAGCAGGTTTGGGCCTGGTTAGTACATGGATGGGAGACTGCCTGGGAATACCAGGTTCTGTAAGCTTTTTGGACATTTTTCACTTAGTATATAATAATTTTGCCAAAAAATAGAGTCAATGCCTGATCTCTGAATCTTAGCAGGTTTAGGTCTGGTTAGTACTTTGATGAGAGACTGCCTAGGAATACCAGGTGCTTTAAGCTTTTGGGCTTTCTTTCCTACTTATATAATGTACTGGCCATAAGAATGGCTGGTCTTTAAATAGCCCTCTCTTTGCAGCAGACTTCGCTTGCGGCCATACCAACCTGGCTATGCCCGATCTCGTCTGATCTCGGAAGCTAAGCAGGTTTGGGCCTGGTTAGTACTTGGATGGGAGACCGCCTGGGAATACCAGGTGCTGTAACCTTTTTGGAAATTTTTCACTTAGTATATAATAATTTTGCCAAAAAATAGAGTCAATGCTGATCTCTGAATCTTAGCAGGTTTAGGTCTGGTTAGTACTTTGATGAGAGACTGCCTAGGAATACCAGGTGCTTTAAGCTTTTGGGTTTTCTTTCCTACTTATATAATGTACTGGCGATAAGATTGGCTGTTCTTTAAATAGCCCTCTCTTTGCAGCCGACTTCGCTTACGGCCATACCAACCTGGCTATGCCCAATCTCGTCTGATCTCGGAAGCTAAGCAGGTTTGGGCCTGGTTAGTACTTGGA
>NC_068417.1:44077597-44080097 GCF_023724105.1 Carassius gibelio
GAATACCAGGTGCTTTAATCTTTTTGGAAAATTTCACGAATTATATAATAATCTTTCATTAAAAAAAAAAAAAGAGTCAATGCCCGATCTCTGAATCTTAACAGGTTTAGGTCTGGTTAGTACTTTTATGAGAGACTGCCTAGGAATACCAGGTGCTTTAAGCTTTTGGGCTTTCTTTCCTACTTATATAATGTACTGGCGATAAGATTGGCTGGTCTTTAAATAGCCCTCTCTTTGCAGCAGACTTCGCTTACGGCCATACCAACCTGGCTATGCCCGATCTTGTCTGATCTCGGAAGCTAAGCAGGTTTGGGCCTGGTTAGTACTTGGATGGGAGACCGCCTGGGAATACCAGGTGCTGTAAGCTTTTTGGACATTTTTCACTTAGTATATAATCATTTTGCCAAAAAATAGAGAAAATGCCTGATCTCTGAATATTAGCAGGTTTGGGCCTGCTTAGTACATGGATGGGAGACTGCCTGGGAATACCAGGTGCTTTAATCTTTTTGGAAAATTTCACGAATTATATAATAATCTTTCATTAAAAAAAAAAAAAAAAAAAAAAAAAAAGAGTCAATGCCCGATCTCTGAATCTTAGCAGGTTTAGGTCTGGTTAGTACTTTGATGAGAGACTGCCTAGGAATACCAGGTGCTTTAAGCTTTTGGGTTTTCTTTCCTACTTATATAATGTACTGGCGATAAGATTGGCTGGTCTTTAAATAGCCCTCTCTTTGCAGCAGACTTCGCTTACGGCCATACCAACCTGGCTATGCCCGATCTCGTCTGATTTCGGAAGCTAAGCAGGTTTGGGCCTGGTTAGTACTTGGATGGGAGACCGCCTGGGAATACCAGGTGCTGTAAGCTTTTTGGACATTTTTCACTTAGTATATAATAATTTTGCCAAAAAATAGAGTCAATGCCTGATCTCTGAATATTAGCAGGTTTGGGCCTGCTTAGTACATGGATGGGAGACTGCCTGGGAATACCAGGTGCTTTAATCTTTTTGGAAAATTTCACGAATTATATAATAATCTTTCATTAAAAAAAAAAAAAAGAGTCAATGCCCGATCTCTGAATCTTAACAGGTTTAGGTCTGGTTAGTACTTTTATGAGAGACTGCCTAGGAATACCAGGTGCTTTAAGCTTTTGGGCTTTCTTTCCTACTTATATAATGTACTGGCGATAAGATTGGCTGGTCTTTAAATAGCCCTCTCTTTGCAGCAGACTTCGCTTACGGCCATACCAACCTGGCTATGCCCGATCTCGTCTGATCTCGGAAGCTAAGCAGGTTTGGGCCTGGTTAGTACATGGATGGGAGACCGCCTGGGAATACCAGGTGCTGTAAGCTTTTTGGACATTTTTCACTTAGTATATAATCATTTTGCCAAAAAATAGAGAAAATGCCTGATCTCTGAATATTAGCAGGTTTGGGCCTGCTTAGTACATGGATGGGAGACTGCCTGGGAATACCAGGTGCTTTAATCTTTTTGGAAAATTTCACGAATTATATAATAATCTTTCATTAAAAAAAAAAAAAAAGAGTCAATGCCTGATCTCTGAATCTTAGCAGGTTTAGGTCTGGTTAGTACTTTTATGAGAGACTGCCTAGGAATACCAGGTGCTTTAAGCTTTTGGGTTTTCATTCCTACTTATATAATGTACTGGCGATAAGATTGGCTGGTCTTTAAATAGCCCTCTCTTTGCAGCAGACTTCGCTTACGGCCATACCATCCTGGCTATGTCCGATCTCGTCTGATCTCGGAAGCTAAGCAGGTTTGGGCCTGGTTAGTACTTGGATGGGAGACCGCCTGGGAATACCAGGTGCTGTAAGCTTTTTGGAAATTTTTCACTTAGTATATAATAATTTTGCCAAAAAAATAGAGTCAATGCCGATCTCTGAATATTAGCAGGTTTGGGCCTGGTTAGTACATGGATGGGAGACTGCCTGGGAATACCAGGTTCTGTAAGCTTTTTGGACATTTTTCACTTAGTATATAATAATTTTGCCAAAAAATAGAGTCAATGCCGATCTCTGAATCTTAGCAGGTTTAGGTCTGGTTAGTACTTTGATGAGAGACTGCCTAGGAATACCAGGTGCTTTAAGCTTTTGGGTTTTCTTTCCTACTTATATAATGTACTGGCGATAAGATTGGCTGTTCTTTAAATAGCCCTCTCTTTGCAGCAGACTTCGCTTACGGCCATACCAACCTGGCTATGCCCAATCTCGTCTGATCTCGGAAGCTAAGCAGGTTTGGGCCTGGTTAGTACTTGGATGGGAGACCGCCTGGGAATACCAGGTGCTGTAAGCTTTTTGGAAATTTTTCACTTAGTATATAATAATTTTGCCAAAAAATAGAGTCAATGCCAATCTCTGAATATTAGCAGGTTTGGGCCTGGTTAGTACATGGATGGGAGACTGCCTGGGAATACCAGGTGCTGTAAGCTTTTTGGATATTTTTCACTTACTATATAATAATTTTGCCAAAAAATAGAGTCAATG
>NC_068417.1:44095097-44105097 GCF_023724105.1 Carassius gibelio
GCGCTAGAGAGCCAACAGGAAGTGATAGGCTTGCAGCACAGAGAGAAAGGCTCAACTCTGTTTGTTTAAATTAACCGTCTGTTTCTACATATCCTGGTTTTCAGTTTTGATTTCTGTTTGGGACATTAGTTGCTGGATAGTTATTGCTGACTTTAATAAATTCCCCCGACAGCTTAGGCTGTCTGGGGGACTTTTTTGACATTTTTCTCATTGTAGCATGCTGCAGATGCACAGCATGGCTGCAGATAAAGAAACAGAACTAACCATGATGAGAAAAAGTAGCAATGGGAGGAATGAAGAGGAGGAGCAAAGAAGAGGTGAAGTCAAACAAGCAGAGATCCAAAAGCAACAGGATTCAAGTAAAGTCACAGGACATTTGTGGGAAGAGGGAGAAGAAAACAGCAGAGCAGTGCAAGGAAAATCAAAAGGGAAGTACAACAAAGAGCTGACTGTGGAAGTAGAGGTGGAGGGAACTGAAAAGATTTCAATGATGGATTTACTGAAAGGAGTAAAGAAGGAGTGTGGAGAAGTGATTGGCTGCAGGGTGAGAGGTGAAAGGGTCTATGAGCTCACAATGAAGGATGAAGAGGCAAAGAGGAAACTAATGGATGGAGTGAGAGTGAAAGGAGTGATGGTGCATGCCAGGGATATAATGAATAATGATATGGTGGTGTCCTTTATCAATCTGCCTGTGTATTTAGAGGATGAGAAGATACTCGCCAAGCTACAGGAGTGGGGAGTACGACCACTTTCACCAATCAAACGCCGGGTGTGGCCTGGAACAGATATAGTTGATGGGACACGTTTCTTAAAAGTTCGCTTCACAGAACAGGTATGTTCACTACCATACTCCACAAAGTTTGAGACTCTGAGAGGCACCGAATATTTTCGTGTCATCCATGATAGGCAAATACGTGTTTGCAGACTCTGTATCAAGCCAGGGCACATAATTAGAGAGTGCCCTGAATTAAAATGCTTCAAGTGCAATGGTGGAGGCCATTATGCAAGAGATTGTGAAGAATGGATGGGATTAGAGAGAGAGCGAGTGGACGGTAAAAAAAAAGGTGAAAGGAGGAGCAGTGTTCTGACAGAGGAGCAAGAGGAGGAAACAACTGATGTGGTGAGCGGTGGAGAGAAAGACGGAGCTGAAGATAGTGAGAGAAGAAGCAAAATGGAATGGCGAGACACAGCTGAAAGTTTCAGTGAAGCGGATGAGGAGGAGGAGGAGGAGGAGATGGAGCAGTCGGAAGTGATCGAAGAAGAGGAGGAGACAGATGAAAGTAATGTGAAAGAAAGAGGTAAAGAAGAGGCAAAGAAAAATACTGCACAGAAACCGATAGAAAGCAGAGGTGGAGAAAAGGGAGACAGTGAAAAGAAAGATGGACTGAAAACAAAGATTATAAGACTGAGTTCAAAGAGGAAGTCTGAGATGGACGGAGAACAGGTTGAGCAGATAAAAGAACCACGAGCGGGTATGTGATGTATGAATGAACTGTGCATGTGTTCCTGGTTTTGTTTAGTTTTTCTTCTGGGTTACTCTCATGGCCACTGTAACTTCAATAAACATAAATGGGTTAAGGGATAAAAACAAGATGAAAAAACTTTTATTTACTTATCGGAGTGATATAATCTGTATACAGGAGACAAACTGGGAGGAGGATAAAGTAAAGGAGATGAGAGAAGAGTGGAGAGGGGACATATACTATAATAATGGTGCAAAAAATGCAAGAGGTGTGGCAATATTATTTAAAAAAGATATTGTAGAAGGTATAAGAGAGGTGTATAAAGACCAGAGGGGAAGGATCTTGGTGGTTGAATTCATGTATAGAGATATGGATTTTAGATTAATAAATATATATGTTCCAAATATAGAAGGGGACAGGAGGGAAATTTTGAAAGAGTTAAAAGGATTGATTGTGGGGAAATGTATTATAGTGGGAGATTTTAATATAAAATGTAGCAGATTGGATGTGGGAAAGGGGGTAAAATTTAGATGGGAAAAGTCTAGGGGAATGTTGATGGAGATAATGAGAGAAAAGGGGTTAATAGATGTGTGGAGGTATGAAAATCCAGAAAAAAGAGAATTTACTAGAAGGCAGTTAAGAGAAGGTATATTAAAACAGAGTAGAATAGATTTAGTGTTAGTTGAAGAGGAAATAATTAGATACATAGACGGGATAAAACATCAGGTAAATAGTTTAAGTGATCACGATAGTGTAAGGTTCAGAATCAAGGTAGGGAGTGAGGAGGTAGGAGGAGGGATGTGGATATTGAATGCAGGGTATATCGAAGAGGAAGAATATGAGATACAGATGAAGGATTTATTAAATAGGGAAGAAGAGAAGATAGATGAGTATACAAGAGACGGTGGATTAGAGGGTACAATAGCAGAGAGATGGGAGGAAATAAAGGATCAAATTAAGTTAATTAGTATAAAATACAGTAAGAAAAGAAGAGGAAAGATGAAGAAGGAGGAAATTATGCTTAGAGAAAGATTGAGAGAGGAGTTAGTTAAGGCTGAAGATGAAGAAGGATACAGTATGGAAAAATATATAGAGGTTAAGATGGCGCTAGAAAAATATGAAAGAGAGAAATGCAGAGGAGCTATTTTACGAAGCAAGGCAAAATATGCATTAGAAGGTGAGAAATGCACAGGGTATTTTTTAGGGCTAGAGAAAAGGAGACAAAGTAAGACATATATAAATGAAATAAATACAAAAGAGGGCAAAACAACCAAAGACTATGTAGAGATTTTGGAGAGGGTTCAAGAATTCTATGGAGAATTATATAAGAGAGGAGAAGTGGATGAGAGAAGTATAGATGGAGTATTAGAAAGTGTAGAAAATATTCTAAATAAGGAGGATGCAGAGTGGTGTGATAGAGAGATAGATGAGAAGGAAGTAGAAGCGGCAATAGGGGGGTTGAAAAGTGGAAAAAGTCCAGGGAGTGATGGGATTGGTATTGAATGGTATAAAACATATAGAGAAGAGGTAGCACCGATTTTAGTTAAAGTGTTCAAGGAGATGGAAAGAACAGGGATGGTGCAAGATAGAATGGTAGAGGGAGTGATAGCTCTGGTGTATAAGAAGGGGAATAGGTTGAATATAGAGAACTATAGACCAATCAGTCTATTAAATGTGGATTATAAAATACTGACTAAAGTTTTAGCGAACAGAGTGAAAAAAGTGATTGGAAGTATAGTGCAACCAACACAAAGTTACAGCATACCAGGCAGGGATATAGCAGACACGATAGGGACAGTTAGGGATGTGATAGAGTACATGAAACGAGATAAGAAGGGAGGAATAGTATTAGGGATAGATTGGAATAAAGCATTCGATAGGGTAGAACACAAATACTTATTTAAGGTATTAGAGAAGTTTGGATTTGGAAGTAGAATGATAGGGTGGGTGAAGAGACTATATGAGAAGGCAAAAAGTTGCATAAAAATAAATGGAGTATTAACAGACAGGTTTAAGATAGGAAGGTCAGTGAGACAGGGCTGTCCCCTGTCTGCATTATTATATGCAATTTCAGTAGAGCCTCTAGCCACTCTAATCAAGAGGGATAGAAGGGTAGTTGGTATTGAGTTGCCATATGGAGGAATGTGTACTATAAACCAATATGCAGATGACACTACAATTACAGTGAGGGAAGGAAACAGTGTAAAAAGAGTTTTAGAGATAGTAAAGATGTTTGGGAAGGCATCAGGGGCAAAAATAAATGTAGATAAATCTGAATTAATGTATATAGGGGAGGTAGAGAGAGTAGAGGTAGGGATAAGAGTGGAGGAAAAATATATGAAAGTATTAGGGGTATATTTAGGGGTCGAAAGCAAAGAGGCAAGAGATGTGACCTGGACTGGGGTAATTAATAAAATAAGAACAGTAAGTGCAACATGGAAAGGGAGGAAATTAAAGTTAAATGGGAAAGTAATAGTAGTAAATAGCCTGCTGTTGTCAGTTTGTGTTTATGTCATGAGTGTAATGGAAATGCCAGGGTGGGTGATGAATGAATTGAATAAAATTGTATGTGATTTTATATGGGAGGGAAAAGGTGTGAAAATTGCACAGAAAACATTGGTGGGTAAGAGATGGGAAGGAGGCTTAAGCTTGATGGACCTAGAAATAAAAAGGGCTGCGATGAGAATAAAAACGGTGAAAAAATATATGGGAGGGCTATGGGATTATGGGTGGAAGGAATTCTTAAGGAAATATATTGATGATGTGGGAGGAATAGGGGACAATGGATGGTATATGGGCTTTAAGCAATCAATGACAGAAGGAATACCAGAAATATATCGGGAAGTATTAGAGGCATGGAGACAGTTCCTTCCCAAAATAGAATATGAATGTGAAGACATACAGGTGATTAAAAATCTACCACTATTTCTCAACGAAAAGATTAAACATAAAAATAAAACATTGTATGAATGTAAATTTATAGAAGGGGGTATAAAACAAGTGAAGGACATTATGTATGAAGTTATTCCAGGATTTCTAAAAAATAACTGCATTTATGATACTGTGTGTGATCTGGAAGGAATGGAGAACAGAGAGAAAGTAAATAAAATATATGGAAAAATTAAATCAAGTATACCTTTGCAGTGGACTAATATGATCGAACGTGAATATGTATCTAACGTGGAAAAATGTATGCCGGAGATGTATGTGGATGATAATGCTGAGAAAAACAAATTAAAAAATATGAGTGTAAAGAATATATACAGGAGAATAATAGTTGATGTTATAAAAGAACCAGCATCAGAAAAGGTGTGGAAGAAAGTATTTGAAGATTTAGATGTGAAGAAAATATGGTCAAACTTAAACATAAAATACAACAGTATAGAGTGTGAGAATAATGACTTTCTGATAAGACATAATAGAATTTACACAAATGTGGTGTTAAACAAAATAAATAATGAGGTAAATGTCATTTGTGACGTATGTGGTAATGGCCATGAGAGTTTCTTACATTACTTTTTAAGATGTGAAGAGTTGGTGGATTTTTTTGATTTTCTTAAAAATCTGTTACTAGAAAACTGGAGTGTCAAAGTTGAGACCGAGGAGGAATGGGGAAAATTGTTTTTGTTTGGAACTTTCGGGAAAAGGAAATCAACTGACATTTGTTTAATTAATTTTGTTCTGAGTCATGCCAGACTAGCAGTAGTGCTAAGAAGGAACTATGCACATTTCGAAGGGAGAAAGGTAAAAGTAAAAGATATGTTTAAGTCAATGATACAAAGAGATGTAGAGTTGATTTGTAAGTATGGAGATAAAGAGGGGAAAGAGTTTTTTTTTACTACAAATAAGTTCATACATCAAAATGTGGGGGAAGAAATATGTTTCAATTGGTAAAGAGTAACAATCTGGTTGAGAATGGCTGATGTCAATTAAGTAAATGTAAACATATTTGTGTGTATTTTATTTATGTTCTATATTTTTATTGCTGTATGATTATGAAAAAATAAGTTGATCAATTGGAAAAAACGAATCATACAAATGTATTGAAATGAAAGTCAATCGGATGGAATAATGCAATAGAAAACTGTGAATTGAAAGTTAAATAAAAAGATAAAAAAAAAAAAAAAAAAAAGGCTATGCCCAATCTCGTCTGATCTCGGAAGCTAAGCAGGTTTGGGCCTGGTTAGTACTTGGATGGGAGACCGCCTGGGAATACCAGGTGCTGTAAGCTTTTTGGACATTTTTCACTTAGTATATAATCATTTTGCCAAAAAATAGAGAAAATGCCTGATCTCTGAATATTAGCAGGTTTGGGCCTGCTTAGTACATGGATGGGAGACTGCCTGGGAATACCAGGTGCTTTAATCTTTTTGGAAAATTTCACGAATTATATAATAATCTTTCATTAAAAAAAAAAAAAAAAAAAAGAGTCAATGCCCGATCTCTGAATCTTAGCAGGTTTAGGTCTGGTTAGTACTTTGATGAGAGACTGCCTAGGAATACCAGGTGCTTTAAGCTTTTGGGTTTTCTTTCCTACTTATATAATGTACTGGCGATAAGATTGGCTGGTCTTTAAATAGCCCTCTCTTTGCAGCAGACTTCGCTTACGGCCATACCAACCTGAGGGCGCAATTGAGCTAAGCAGGAAGTGGAAGTAGTGGTGCAGAGAGCACGTGGAGAGTAATTGTTTGTAGTAAAATTTAGATATTTTGGTTTGTTTTGATATCTTAAAAAAAAAAAAAAAAAAGAACAACTTTTCTTTGCTTTATTCCCCAAACAGCTTTTAGCTGTTTGGGGGATCTTATTCTTTTATTTTATTTTTTTTGAGTTGCTAAATGATACAGGCTGATAACACAGACATGGACAAAGGACAAGGTAAATGGAATATGGGAGAAAATGAAGATGAAGCAAGAGGACAAAACTATGATAAAAGATTAACTGTGTTGGTGGAGATTGTTGGGGAAGACAGAATTACGATGATGGAGCTACTGAAAAAAGTAAGACAAGAATGTGGAGTGGTAATAGGTTGCAGATATAAAAATCCGAGAGAATATGAACTGACAATGAAAGAAGAGAATGGAAAAGGCAAAATTTTGGATGGGCTAAAGATAAAAAATAGTAGGGTGATGGCGAAGGAAATAAGCAAAAATGAGATGGTGGTTTCATTCCTAAATCTGCCGACTTATATTCAAGATGAGGAGATAAAGGGAAAGCTAACAGATTGGGGAGTGACAGCAGTTTCAACTATTAAAAGGAGAATGTGGCCAGGGACTGACATTGCGGATGGAACGAGATTTTTGAAAGTCAAGTTCACAGATACTGTTAAATCGCTGCCATACTCAACAAAGTTCGAGACGTTGGGAGGAACTGAGCATTTTCGAGTCATACATGACAGACAGGTTAAAGTTTGCCGTCTGTGCATTCAACCTGGACACATAGTGAGAGACTGTCCAAACTTTAAATGTTTTCGGTGTGGAATGCAGGGCCACTATGTAAGGGAATGCAATGAGGGAAACTGTAGCGTTTGCAGGATGAGAACTGCACTTTGTGTATGCAAAATTTCAGAAGAGCGGGAGGAAGGAGGTAGCGTTGGAAGCTTCGTGGACCTGTATGGAGAGTCGGAGGAGAGTTTAACGATGGAGGAAGAGGAAAGAGGGGATGCATGGAGTGGAAGAGATTTAACTGCAGGACAACGGACTGTTGAGAAAGAGAGCATCAGGGATGTTGTTGAAAGTTTAATGGAGGGTAACGGGAAAATCGGGAGAGTAGAGATGATGGAAGAGAAAGAGGGAGGAGCAACCAAAAAAGGGGGAAAAAGTGAAGGGGATGATGGGAATAAGAAAAAAACAAGAAACAGGGCACCAAGAAGAAGAAGAAAGCTTAAAGAATAAGGAAAGCAGAAGAGAAGAGGTGAGGGAGTCTCTGGAAACTCCACTGATAAATCTGGAAGAGGATTTGGACACAAGTGAAGCAAGTATCAAGTTGCTGAAAAGGAAAATGAAAGGCGGTGAAGAATGCTTTGCGAAAAAGTAAGAACTTGAGTTTTTGTACGTGTTGTCTCCTTCTAATACTTGTAATATATGCAATGTTTGACAAAATGAGTATTGGCTGCTTGAACTGTAATGGTCTCAGAGAAATGAATAAGTTTGAGCAGGTTATTGGAAAGCTTCAAACAGATGTCATTTGTTTACAAGAGACGCATTGGTCTGAAGACATAATGGTCAATATAAAAAAAATCTGGGAACATGATATTTATGTAAATCATGGAAGTCAGAGGGCTTGTGGTGTGGCGATTCTGATGAAAAGAGGTGAAATGTATAATGTAAAGGAAATATATAATGATGGTAAAGGAAGACTGTTAGGAATAGATTTTATGTTCAACAATCAATTTTTTAGATTGGTTAATCTATATGCACCTAATGTAGAAATCGAAAGAAAAGGAGTTTTTGAGCAAATGAAACCATTATGTACAGGCAAATGTATAGTGGTTGGAGATTTTAATGTGTGGTGTACAAGACTAGATGTGTCTAGAAGTGCAAATTTCAAATCGGATGTGTCTAGAAGGATTTTAAACAAATTAATGCAAAGTGAGGATATGGTAGATGCATGGAGAGAGGAGAACCCATTTAAAAATGAATTTTCAAGAAGGCAAATGGTGTTGGGAAACTTAAAACAAAGTCGAATAGATCTGTGTTTAGTTAAAAGAGAAATATTACATTATGTGAAAAATGTGAGTTATAAGTTTATTGGACTAAGTGATCATGCTGCCATGACAGTAAAGATGGCTGGAAATAAGGAAACAAGAGGTGGGGGGATGTGGTGTCTGAATTCATCTTTGTTAAAGGAAAAAGAGTACAGGAAAAGTATTTACAGATGCATAAAGTGTGAAATGGAAAACTCATTATTTGAAGAGAATATCTGTGAGTGGTGGGAAATAATGAAAGGGAAAATACAAAAAAGAAGTATAAGGTACTCAAAGCAGAGGCATTTTATGAGAATGAGGGAAATGGAGGACATGGGAAATAGGTTGGAGAAAGAAGCAGAGAAAATAGAAAACAACCCTGAGTACTCAAAAGAACATTTCTTTAGGATAAAAGCAGAAATGGAGATGTTTGAAAAGGAAAAGTGCGAGGGTGCAATAGTAAGGAGCAGGGCACAGTATGCGGTGGAGGGGGAAAGGTGCACAAAATACTTTCTGAATCTAGAGAAAAAAAAAACAGGGGAAAAATATATTACAGAGTTGGAAAATGAAGAAGGGAAAAAGGTAACAGATTATGTAGAAATTATAGAAGTGGTAGAATCATTTTATAAGAAACTTTTCAAGAAAGAAAATGTAAAACAAGAATGTGTGGATGAAGTTTTAAATACTGTAAGTGCTAGATTAACTGATTTAGAAAGAATTATATGTGACAGTGATATACGTATTGAAGAAATAAAAGAAGCAATAAGACAAACAAAGCCAAATAAAAGTCCAGGATCAGATGGTTTAACGCATGAATTCTATAAGACATTCATAGATATTTTAGCACCTATACTGATTAAGGTATTCAGGAGAATGGAAGAAAGAAGGGAGATACCAGAATCAATGAGCTTGGGCGTAATTAATATTCTATATAAAAATAAAGGTAGTCCACTTAATTTGGGAAATTATAGACCTTTAAGTCTTTTAAACACTGATTATAAAATTTTGACAAAAGTTTTAGCCAATAGAATAAAAGGAGTAGTGGGAAGTATAATATCACCAAATCAAGCATACAGTATACCAGGAAGAGACATTACAGATACCATATGTACAATAAGGGATGTAGTGGATAGTATGGTTAATGATAGGGAAGGAGGTTTGATTTTATGTATGGATCTAAATAAAGCCTTTGATAGGGTTGAGCACTGTTTTATGGAACAAGCAATGAGGGAATTTGGTTTTGGGGAGAGGATTCTGAGGTGGATAAATTTATTATATTGTAATGCAAAAAGTTGTGTAAAAGTAAATGGTGTTTTAACAAATCCTTTTCCACTAGAAAGATCAGTGAGGCAGGGATGTCCGCTGTCTGCTATGCTGTATTCAATATCAGTTGAGCCGCTAGCGACACTGGTAAAGAGAGATGGAGAAATAAGAGGAATTCCAGTACCACATGGGGGATTGAGTTTAATTCACCAGTATGCAGATGACACAACATTTACTGTAAGAGATATGGAAAGAATAAAAAGAATATTGAAACATGTTGAAACCTATGGGAAAGCGTCAGGAGCAAAAATTAATATAGAAAAATCTGAAATAATGAGTATAGGAGGGATAGATATGAGCGGGTGTGAAAATAACTTTAAAGTCACAAAAGAATACACAAGGATTTTAGGAGTGAATATAGGTGTTAATGCAAAAGAAGCAAGAGATGCTACTTGGACAGGGATTTTAAATAAAATAAAACAAATACTACGTTTTTGGAAATTAAGAGAATTAACACTGAGGGGTAAAGTAATAGTGTTTAATTCCTTGCTGCTTACCAAATGTAATTATGTATTAGGTGCAGTTGACTTGC
>NC_068417.1:44110097-44125097 GCF_023724105.1 Carassius gibelio
GTCTGATCTCGGAAGCTAAGCAGGTTTGGGCCTGGTTAGTAATTGGATGGGAGACCGCCTGGGAATACCAGGTGCTGTAAGCTTTTTGGAAATTTTTCACTTAGTATATAATAATTTTGCCAAAAAATAGAGGCCAGGTGTAGTGATTGGAGATGAGCTACACCTGAGCCCCACCGCTAGTATCGAGTCCCACGTAGGAGATGGAAGGATATAAAACTGGAGTGACGACCGTGAAGGACGAGAGAGGACCAGGCCTGGGATATTATTTTATGTTTTGGCTTTTATTTGTGCGCGTCAGTCGCCGTGAGGGGCTGACGCGCCGTTTGTGTTTATTTCTGATTATTAAAATTATGTTTTGATTGTGCGCTGGTTCCCGCCTCCTTCTTCCCGATGATTAGGAAGTTTGAATCGTTACAATAATGTACTGGCGATAAGATTGGCTGTTCTTTAAATAGCCCTCTCTTTGCAGCAGACTTCGCTTACGGCCATACCAACCTGGCTATGCCCGATCTCGTCTGATCTCGTAAGCTAAGCAGGTTTGGGCCTGGTTAGTACTTGGATGGGAGACCGCCTGGGAATACCAGGTGCTGTAAGCTTTTTGGAAATTTTTCACTTAGTATATAATAATTTTGCCAAAAAATAAAGTCAATGCCCGATCTCTGAATATTAGTAGGTTTGCGCCTGGTTAGTACATGGATGGGAGACTGCCTGGGAATACCAGGTGCTGTAAGCTTTTTGGACATTTTTCACTATAATAATTTTGCCAAAAAATAGAGTCAATGCCCGATCTCTGAATATTTGCAGGTTTGGGCCTGGTTAGTACATGGATGGGAGACTGCCTGGGAATACCAGGTGCTTTAATCTTTTTGGAAAATTTCACGAATTATATAATAATCTTTCATTAAAAAAAAAAAAAAAAGAGTCAATGCCCGATCTCTGAATCTTAACAGGTTTAGGTCTGGTTAGTACTTTTATGAGAGACTGCCTAGGAATACCAGGTGCTTTAAGCTTTTGGGCTTTCTTTCCTACTTATATAATGTACTGGCGATAAGAATGGCTGGTCTTTAAATAGCCATCTCTTTGCAGCAGACTTCGCTTACGGCCATACCAACCTGGCTATGCCCGATCTCGTCTGATCTCGGAAGCTAAGCAGGTTTGGGCCTGGTTAGTACTTGGATGGGAGACCGCCTGGGAATACCAGGTGCTGTAAGCTTTTTGGACATTTTTCACTTAGTTTATAATAATTTTGCCAAAAAATAGAGTCAATGCCGATCTCTGAATATTAGCAGGTTTGCGCCTGGTTAGTACATGGATGGGAGACTGCCTGGGAATACCAGGTGCTTTAATCTTTTTGGACATTTTTCACTTAGTATATAATAATTTTGCCAAAAAATAGTGTCAATGCCGATCTCTGAATATTTGCAGGTTTGGGCCTGGTTAGTACATGGATGGGAGACTGCCTGGGAATACCAGGTGCTTTAATATTTTTGGAAAATTTCACGAATTATATAATAATCTTTCATTAAAAAAAAAAAAAAAAAAAAAAGTCAATGCCTGATCTCTGAATCTTAGCAGGTTTAGGTCTGGTTAGTACTTTGATGAGAGACTGCCTAGGAATACCAGGTGCTTTAAGCTTTTGGGCTTTCTTTCCTACTTATATAATGTACTGGCGATACGATTGGCTGTTCTTTAAATAGCCCTCTCTTTGCAGCAGACTTCGCTTACGGCCATACCAACCTGGCTATGCCCGATCTCGTCTGATCTCGGAAACTAAGCAGGTTTGGGCCTGGTTAGTACTTGGATGGGAGACCGCCTGGGAATACCAGGTGCTGTAAGCTTTTTGGACATTTTTCACTTAGTTTATAATAATTTTGCCAAAAAATAGAGTCAATGCCCGATCTCTGAATCTTAGCAGGTTTAGGTCTGGTTAGTACTTTTATGAGAGACTGCCTAGGAATACCAGGTGCTTTAAGCTTTTGGGTTTTCTTTCCTACGTATTGTTGTGGCAAAAACAATTACAAACAAATAGCATCTCAGTGTAAGAGACAAGGAATCAAATTATATTTAAGGAAAGAAGTTTATTTTCCTTAAAGAGGTGTGTTCACTATTTCAGCAGCTACCCTGAAACACAACAGACCTGAATCACACTGAAAACAGACAGCCTTATTATACTGTTATCACCTCCCACTTCTTACAAGGCTCCTTCTCTGTAAATTTCCACTTAACCCCGTAACCCAAACCTAGTTGTTTCCAGAGAAAACAATGGTCCTTCTAACCCTCCTGGGCTTTTATTATCTTCACATCTTTGAGGTCTCCTGCACTAAAGAGTTCAAAGGCTATTTCTGTTTACTGTGTGTTTGTGTGCCTTCACACCCGTGAGGTCAAAAGGTCTTTATTTATGGCTAACCTCTCTGTCTTTAAATTACCCGCACTAAGGACTTCAAAGGCTCTTTGTTACTGTGTGATGTCTTTGTTGCATTTCAGGTTACATACATACATACATATTGAGAGAGAAAAACACAAGTTGTATCAAAAGGGAAAAGAAATGAAAATATATAAAGAAAAAAAACAAAGCAAAACAAAACCCTGCACAATGTTTAAGAAAGTAAATAAGAAAGAGTAAAATGTAAATTTTTCTACAACAATTCCTCCTCTTTATCATTCTCTGATAAACGATTTGGATGAATTAACATTAGTTTTGATAACCACTTAAAAATAATTAAAAAAATAAAAATAAAATAAAAAAAAAATAAAAACCCACTTGTTTCTAATTCTAGACAAACTCATACATGATTATAATATTGAAAAACATAAATGATTATAATTGTTTCAAGTCATTTAATCACAGTTATACTCCTCAAATCTGACTTTCGTATACCTGATCATTCTTCACATTTCTGTGTAAATGTCATCACTCTCGTCACTCTCATAATCATCACATCTGTGTTCGCTATCTATTGGATAAGCAGTCAGTTTTACTGCTTGTATGGGCGACTCAGCCCTGACCAATCTCTGTACTGAGCTGGAAATGCACCTCATAATGCATGGCAAGCAAAACAGAATCAGAATTCCTATCACTACAATTGGCAGAACAGTTTGAATTATCCAGTACACCCATCCTCCCCACAAAGACATAAACCACCCAGCCCACTGGTTGTCAGTCCGCTCTGGTTCTCTTACAGCCTCTCTCATGTGTTCAATTATGTTAGTTATATTATCACTGTAATCAGGAATGTTAAAACAACAAGATACCCCCAGCATCTTACAAACTCCGCCCCTTTCTGCCGTAAGCATATCAAGAACTAAACGGTTTTGAATAACTGCGTCCCTCAGTTGCCTCATTTCATCACTTATCAATGTCAAAGCATTTTCTGTGCTATTGGCTATTGCTAATACAGTCCATGCTAACCCATTAATTTTGTTAATAGTTACTGCTGTACCCACCCCTAAGAAAATTGACCAACCTATATTTGCTCCTGGTGTTGTCCATGGATCATAATGATTTGGCAAAGCCCCAGGCAAAATCTTAATGTCTCGTCTCTCCCTCTTACCTACTTTGCTTGGTAAATACACAGAAGTGCCCACATTCATCAAAGCTGGATAACAGCAACCTGACCAGTCTTTTTTTGGTAAACTGTGATAAGCTCTGTCACCACACACCCACACTGCGGCTGGTGAACTTTCGTTCGGTTTGTGGAATGGACAGGTGAAGTTGATTTCTTTGTTGTTGATGATTGCTGTACAATTGTTCATTGTTCCGTTCTTTACGTTGATTTTGATCCTGCAGTCAGACCATCCAGTCTTTAACATTCTTGGTCTGTTGAAACAGATACAAACGTCACCCCGGGCATATGTTACCCTCAAAGGCGGAATTGCTATATAAGTGTTGTTGTATTGCTGTATGTGGTTACAGTCGTCAGCAGGCTGGTTTGTTGGTGTTCTTCCTTCCTCCAGGTCCACAACAGTTTTTAGCACGTCGGTCATTTGTTGAGGAATAAGACACTTAGTTTTGTTGACTGTTGCTGCCATCAGAGGGACAGCTTTCCAGGCATGAGACATTTGCAGACACATCCAGCAACTCGTTTTGATCTCCAATTCCTCTTTCTGCAGCACTGCCAGCGCGCAGGCCTTGTTCCCCTGGCATTTCATCATGGCTTTCTGTACTTCAGGATTTATCTGATCTTTGCTAGTGTCTCCGTCCCCCATCCAGGCCAGTTCCTCTTCAGTAGCCAGTTCGACCTCAGGTGACGCAGGTGACAAGAAAGGTGTCATTGTTGTTGCTGTCCATGGTCTGGCTGCCTTGACTACCATAATGTCTATTGTCTCATACCAGTCAGTTCCGGTCAAGTCCAGGGCACAATAATACCTGCCTTGGTCAGCGCGTGTTGCATGTTTCAATTCCACTCTCATCCCGTACCTGTTGTTACTCAGTTTGTCTTCAGCATGCACCCGAAATCTCTCATCGTATCCTGACTTGTAGTTATAAGAGTATGCTTTCACGTCAGTCCATTTACATGGGCTTTCGCAGATGTAAAAAGGTGCATACTCCTCAGCATGTCCATCGCACCCGAGACAGTTCTCCTGGAATGGGTTGCACTTGAAAGTCACACTTGATCCTTCCTCTATTGTGATGGTGTTTTCGTACAGTCCTCTCATCGGCTCCACTTCCGTGAATGTGTCTCTTTTTGTACGTTGTCTGATGATGCTGCTTAACACGGATGTTTCAGTCCAGTTGGTTTGATTTTCCACAGACCATACTTTCAAGCCCTCGGTGAAGCACAAAATGATCAAACAAATAGTCACTGATATTAAAGTAAAAATGAATGTAGTCTCACAAAGTCTTGAACGATCCATCTTTTCTAGTGATTGCAGCTCTTTGCAATGTCACTGGTTGTGGCTGCACAGATGGCTTTACTCTGTTCAACTGCCTTATCACTCCTCCCGAGTGACCTTGCTCTTGCACTTGGTGATTGGGCTCGATCTTGAGGCTTATTGTTGGACTTGTTGTTGTTGTTGTTGTTGCTGAGGCTCCTCCTCCTGTTGCCCTTCCGATATGGGCGGAACCCTCCTGCAGTGGCTGGCGTGCACCCACGTAGCTCTCTCCCCGACCTTCACCGCCGTGTGTGTTATCAGCAAAACTTGGAATGGCCCTCGCCACCGTTTCGCCCTCCAGTTCTTCCTCCTCAGGTCACGAATTACCACGTAATCCCCCGGCCTGATCTTATGCAGAAGCGTCTCAGCAACCTTCCTCTGGGCAGCTTTCACCTGCACAGAAATGTTGGATAACAGACAAGACATTTCTTTGCAGTAATTTAACATTTCATTTTCACACACATCCGTTGATGGAAGCCTGCGTTTTCCCCCCTCTATACCCATGAATGGTGGTCTACCAAAGAGAATTTCGAACGGGCTCAAATTTGTTTTAACTCTCTTTCTCATTCTCATGTACATTAACACGGTTGGGAGTGCTTTCACCCATGAGAGTCCAGTTTCCTCACAACACTTTGCCAATTTGTTCTTTACCGTCTGATTCTCCCGTTCAATAGCACCTCCACTGGCAGCGTGATAGGCGCAATGTGTTTTCATATCAATTCCTAAGAACTGACCCACCTGTTTTATTGCCTCATTGACAAAATGTGTTCCATTGTCAGAACTGATTTTTCTTGGAATTCCCCATCTTGGAACAATCTCTGTTAGCAGAGCCTTTGCTACTGCTGCTGCGTCTTGTTTCGATGTTGGGAAGGCCTCGACCCATTTGGACCACATGTCAACCATCATTAAACAGTATTTCTGTTTCCCACAAGGGGTTAATTCAATGAAATCGATCATTAAATATTCAAACGGCCCTTCTGCGGCTGGTTGGGATACCAGCTGCGTTTTGACACCTCGTGCCACATTGTGTGTAGTACAGATAACACATCTTTTGCAAAAATTCTCAGCAAATATTGTGAAGCCTTTGGTAAACCACAATTCTTTCATCTGTGCAATCATTCCCCCTTTTGATACATGGTCTAACCCATGTGTCAACTTAGCATAATGTTGAAAGAAATGTTTGGGTAAACAGGGCGTTCCAACAACGGATCTCCACACACTATCAACAAGGCTGCAGCCTGACATCTTCCAGTTGTTTTTCTCAGCTCCTGTGGAAAAAGACTGCATGCTCTGTAAACAAGGAGAAATGTCAAGGTTAATGTCAACTTGTGCACAAGTGGCGCTTTTACAATTGTCTTCATTCTGATTCGCTGCCGCTGCTTTCGCAGCCATGTCAGCTCTGGCATTTCCTGTTGAAATGAAACTTTTGTCATTAGTATGCGCTGCGCACTTACAAATTGCAATTTTGTCTGGCAATAGAATAGCTTCGAGCAGGTCCGATACCAGAGACGCGTTTAGTATCGGCCTCCCATCTGATTTCAGGAATTTTCTGTGTTTCCACAAAGCACCGAAGTCATGTGTGACCCCAAAAGCATATCGTGAGTCTGTGTATATCGTTACACATTTATCTGCCATCATTTTACATGCTTCGGTCAATGCAACCAGTTCCGCTGCTTGCGCAGAATAGTGTGATGGTAATTTGTCAGATTTCAGAGTTTCAAATTCAGTCGTTACAGCATAACCCACTTTATTCTGGCCTGTTTGTGGATCTTTCGAGGCAGACCCATCCACAAAGAGGACATTGTCACAATTATCAAGCGGTGTGTCTAAAAGGTCTGGACGTGGTGTGCACACCTGTTCGAGTGCTGACAGACAACAATGATGTTCCTCACCATCCTCCTGTGTGGGCAGAAGGGTGGCAGGATTCAAAGTTGTGCATCGTTTTACAGTTATGTTTGGCATGTCCAACAAAATTGTATGATACCTCAGCCATCGGGCCGTAGACAAATGTGACGTTCGCTGCTCTTGCAAAATCATGGATACTGCGTGTGGAACCATCAAAGTCAAATCAGAGTAGCCTACAAATTCTCTTGAGGCCATCACAGCCAGCTCGGCCGCTGCCACTGCTCTCAGGCAGTGTGGAAGTCCTGCAGCTACAGCATCAAGTTTTGTTGAAAAATAGGCCACAGGTCGCAGTCTGTCACCATGAGTCTGCAAGAGAACAGAAGACATAAAACCATTCTTTTCATCAACCATCTGTACAAACGGGCGATTAATGACAGGAAGGCCTAGCGTTGGAGCCAGAGTCAATTGCACTTTCATTTTATCAAATGCTTTCTCAGCCTCGCTTGTCCAAACAAGTCTGTCACATGACCTCAGCCCTTTCCCTGTCGTTAGGGCTCGCAAAGGCTGCTCAAAAATGGCATAATTAGGGATGAATGTTCTGCAGTAAGCACACATCCCCAAGAATGACAGCATCTGTTTCTTTGTGACTGGTTTTGGCACCTCTTTTATGGCCCGTACCCGTTTCTCAGACAGTGCTTTGCTATTTGGTTTGATGACATGTCCCAGGAAGGTTACTTCCTGTTTCACAAACTGCAGCTTTGAAAGACTAACCTTGTGTCCCCCCTGCTCAAGATGCTTCAGGAGAGTCACAGTGTCGGCAATGCAGGTAGTTTTATCTTTGGCACAGATTAATAAATCATCAACGTATTGTAACAAGGCTGTTCCGGCTGTCAAGGTCAGAGGCTCAATGCTTCTCCGAAGGGCTTCGTTGTAAATTGTTGGGGATTCGCAATATCCTTGACACAATCTTGTAAATGTGTAGCCTTTATCATTGAAGTCAAACGCAAACCAAAACTGACTTTTCTCTTCCACTGGGACACTAAAGAAAGCATTAGCCAAATCTACCACAGTGAAATACGTTGCATTTTGTGGAATTTGTGACAGAATAGTATAAGGGTTTGGTACTCGTGCTGCCCTGGCAATGACAGCTGAATTTACAGCCTGTAAATCCTGCACAAATCGCCACTCTGTTGGCTGGCCCTTATCTCTAATCTTTTTTACAGGAAAAATTGGGGTACGCACTGGTGAATCATTGCATGGTATAATTATTCCCTCCTTTAACAGAGAATCAAATACTGGCATTATGCCCTGCAATGCTTCACGTTTGAGGGGGTATTGCGCTTGATACGGTCTGTAATCAGATTTGGGGGTGATTACAACCGGCTCGCATCCCTTAATTAAACCCACATCATACTTGTGCCTTGCCCACAATTTTGATGGTACTTCTGCCAAAGAAATATCAATGTCTGAGGCAGAAATAACCCCCACCCCATGTTTTGCCACATCATTCTTCACAACAGCGGTCACAGTTCTCAAAACCTGCACATCAAAATCACAGTTTGATTTAAATGCTCCAACACTTTTGCTCTGTGCCATGTCTGTATCAACTTCAACCCAGTCTGTGGCCTGCAGGCACTTTTTCACAAAAAGCCCTAAATCTTTCCACTGCTGCTTTATGACCTTCACCACAGATAGGTGGGGAACACTCTCTTCTGTCATTAAATAACACTGTAATTGTTGTTCATTCAGACTCACAGAAAGCGCACATATATTCTCTGTCCAGAAAATCTTGTCAAATTTCACACTTTCATTCTCCTCACCACTAAACCAAGTTTCTTCATACTCTGAGTCTCGCTCAACTACGACATGTGACGTGCAATGCATTTTATCAGGCTTCATAAACTCGGTGTTGATTGCTGTTGTTCGATCCTTAGCCAATTCCAAAATCATCTCTGCCCAATCAACTTCTTTTATCTGCCATTCGTAAGCCCACTGCGGCTCAAATTTAGAACATGTCATTTGTGGTGCTTCCTCAATGCTAATTCCATAGGAATCAGCACTGAGGGTCAAATTTAATTCACACATTAAATCTCTGGCCATTAGAGGTGCAGGACATTTGGGCGACCAGAGAAACTCGTGTTTAAGAGTTCGACCCCCCTCTGTCTCACACTCTAACGGCTCGGTGAATTGTTCAGAGATCAAGTGGCCTGAAGCAGAAATGCTTTCAAACACTTTTCCTGTCATTTTCGGCACACATGGCAAGTCACATGGTCGTAAAGTGCTCTGGCACGCTCCGGAATCGACTAAAAAGTTAATTACTATTCCCTCGACTATCATTGGGTATCTTGGCATTTGAGAAAACCCTGTGCTTTTGTACAGTTTTAAACATTCTTCAGAAACACTACTCAAAATTTCATCATTCACAACATTGTTCGAAACAAACAAAGATTTGTAAGCAGATTCTTCATTGCAGATAGCAGAAAGTAAATCAGTGTATGTGTTTGTGTTTGTGCGTGTTTTGTGTGTTAGAAATAAATGTTCACTTCCCTTTCTCGTAGTCAGCCACCGACCTCCTCGAACTGGACCATCTCCGTCCTGCTCTCCGTCTCTTTCGTTTCAATCAGACATTACATTTGGGCACGCATTGCTCCAATGCCCGTCTCTCCTGCACACTCTACATTTGGTACAGTTTCTGGTCATATGTTCGTTTGTAGCACACAAGTAGCATAGCCATTTACTTCCGGCATTTCTTCCTCTCTCCTTTTGTTGAGTTGGGGCCTTGTTTGGTTCATGTTGCACAACCGCCATTGTGAGTGGTTTTCTGTCTTTTTTTTCATGCAACTGGTCTTCGGCGTGTATAGCGTGCATCAGGGCTGAAGTTAAACGCCCGTTCTTCCACTCCACGTAACTTGCTTTTGCTCCCCTTGAAATTTCTGGTTTCAGTCCTTTCAGAAAATAACCCAATAGAAGGCTTTCCCACGTACTTGGTTTGTTCCCTCTGTCCGTGGGCTCTGTCAAGCCACTGTGTTTTCCAAATGTTTCAAAAAGTCTGTAATAATAGTTGCTGACGGACTCATCCTTCTCCTGCGTGCAGCATGTAATTTTTTCAGTGTCCACATGCGGAGGAAATGCTGTGCTTACAGCGTTAGTGAAATTTTCCACTTCTTTTCTGTATGGTTCGTTGCTCGCATGGCCCCAGTCTGTGTGCACGCGTCTCACATCCGTTGTCGCCAGTTTTCCGCTCACCTTATGCCAGTTCGCTGGACCCATTTTCACACCCAGCATTCGTCTCAGTTCTTGTGAAGTCGGGCTGAACTCCTGGCACAGTAAAAGCAGTTCTTTCGCAAACCTTTCGCCCGCGTCCTGCGGATCCGGTAGATGTGCCATCACGTCTTTCATATCAGACAATGTCCAAGCTCTAAAAACCAACATTGGTCCATCTGGACCCGCAACTTCAACCATCGGAGCTGTTAGGTTCGGCGCTGTGTCTTTCGGAGCTGTGATGCTGGTCTTTGATCTTGTCACTCTCTGTCGGCTGGTACTTGGTCTTACTGAAATAGTTGTGCTGGGAACCATTTCAGACGCGTTCCCGAAAACGTCCTGTTCTTCGTCTTCCTCGCTGTCTGTGGCAGCGAGCGCTGAAGGTTTTACCGCCGCCTGCTGTACTGGTGGTATTGGTGCTCGTGGGTATTCTTGCGCTTGTGGCATGTGCGCTGCTGCGTCTGCTGCTGCTCGCGCTCCTCTCGCTGCTACTCGTGCTGCATTTTGTGCTGGTCTTTGGAACGGAGAGCAGTCGAGATCGTGGTCCAGTTTCAGGGCTGTCAGCTCTGCCACAGGGTAGTGATGTTTATAAGCCGGCGGTGCTGACCCGATCTCGGGTGCATATTGGAAAACACAAACACACTTTTCATTAGTAGCATTTTGCTCCGGTGGAGCTGTTTTCTCACACACATTCTCTTCTATCTTTTTCATTTCACCCCTACCGTTACATGCCAATTCTTTCTGCATTTGCTTTCGTTCTCGTCTTTCAGCCTCTTCTAACCAACAACCTATAGTCTGCTCACATCCTCTACACACGTGACGAAAACACATACAACAACCATTCTGTTTTTGATTATTCTTTTCAACGGACTCTCTCACAACATTCAGTCTTATTTTACTCAATGTCCCTTCTTCGGGAAAATCATGATATTTGATCAGCTTTTCCATGTCTAACATGCACTTATGTCCATAATTCTTTTTCATTTGACCGAAAACTGGTGTATAAAAATTTGCTAGCTTACTGTTTGGTGATCCCATGTTGGCTGACTTCAATCTCTTCTGGATTTCCTTCGACGCACATCTATAATCTGTTAAACGTCTTCAACAGATCCGATTTTGTCACCTCAAATCGGCAAGGTTAGCAAAAAATGCTCTGTAAATTAAGCTTACTCAAAATCTTCACTCGATTGAATGATTCTAGTTCACCTAATCAGCTGTGGCTCTTCCGTCCACCTACAAGCTAGTTTTCGGCATAAAATTGATTAAAGCTTCTAGTTTTCGGCATAAAATTTTACAATTTGCCTCTTGAAAACCTCTGCACCATGTTACAATTTGCCTCTTGAAAACGTTCTCTGCTCGCTGTGGCTCTTCCGTCCACCTACAAGCTAGTTTTCGGCATTAAAATTGAATTAAAGCTTCTAGTTTTCGGCATAAAATTTGCCTCTTGAAAACCTCTGCCCCATGTTACAATTTGCCTCTTGAAAACCTTCTTTGCTTGCACCAAAGCGATGGTCAGCCACTATGGTTCACACACAGTCATGTCGAATTACACCACTCAAAATAAACAATTTACAGTCTCTTACCTGAGATGCTTTTACTGCCACCGGGTTCTTTCTGATCTCATCTGAGTCACTCTGGCCCTGAAAGCAGTTTTGGCTCTTCTCTCTCAATTTTCGAGGTAAGACCAGAGCCTGGTGCTCTGAGATGATCACTTCGTCAAATCCGCTCAGGATCAGAAGAAACCACTGTGAGATCCCACTCTTCTGACACCAAATTGTTGTGGCAAAAACAATTACAAACAAATAGCATCTCAGTGTAAGAGACAAGGAATCAAATTATATTTAAGGAAAGAAGTTTATTTTCCTTAAAGAGGTGCGTTCACTGTTTCAGCAGCTACCCTGAAACACAACAGACCTGAATCACACTGAAAACAGACAGCCTTATTATACTGTTATCACCTCCCACTTCTTACAAGGCTCCTTCTCTGTAAATTTCCACTTAACCCCGTAACCCAAACCTAGTTGTTTCCAGAGAAAACAATGGTCCTTCTAACCCTCCTGGGCTTTTATTATCTCCACATCTTTGAGGTCTCCTGCACTAAAGAGTTCAAAGGCTATTTCTGTTTACTGTGTGTTTGTGTGCCTTCACACCCGTGAGGTCAAAAGGTCTTTATTTATGGCTAACCTCTCTGTCTTTAAATTACCCGCACTAAGGACTTCAAAGGCTCTTTGTTACTGTGTGATGTCTTTGTTGCATTTCAGGTTACATACATACATACATATTGAGAGAGAAAAACACAAGTTGTATCAAAAGGGAAAAGAAATGAAAATACATAAAGAAAAAAAAACAAAGCAAAACAAAACCCTGCACAATGTTTAAGAAAGTAAATAAGAAAGAGTAAAATGTAAATTTTTCTACAACAGTATATAATGTACTGGCGATAAGATTGGCTGTTCTTTAAATAGCCCTCTCTTTGCAGCAGACTTCGCTTACGGCCATACCAACCTGGCTATGCCCGATCTCGTCTGATCTCGGAAGCTAAGCAGGTTTGGGCCTGGTTAGTACTTGGATGGGAGACCGCCTGGGAATACCAGGTGCTGTAAGCTTTTTGGAAATTTTTCACTTAGTATATAATAATTTTGCCAAAAAATAGAGTCAATGCCCGATCTCTGAATATTAGCAGGTTTGCACCTGGTTAGTACATGGATGGGAGACTGCCTGGGAATACCAGGTGCTTTAATCTTTTTGGAAAATTTCACGAATTATATAATAATCTTTCATAAAAAAAAAAAAAGAGTCAATGCCCGATCTCTGAATCTTAACAGGTTTAGGTCTGGTTAGTACTTTTATGAGAGACTGCCTAGGAATACCAGGTGCTTTAAGCTTTTGGGTTTTCTTTCCTACTTATATAATGTACTGGCGATAAGATTGGCTGTTCTTTAAATAGCCCTCTCTTTGCAGCAGACTTCGCTTACGGCCATACCAACCTGGCTATGCCCGATATCGTCTGATCTCGGAAGCTAAGCAGGTTTGGGCCTGGTTAGTACTTGGATGGGAGACCGCCTGGGAATACCAGGTGCTGTAAGCTTTTTGGAAATTTTTCACGTAGTATATAATAATTTTGCCAAAAAATAGAGTCAATGCCCGATCTCTGAATATTAGCAGGTTTGCGCCTGGTTAGTACATGGATGGGAGACTGCCTGGGAATACCAGGTGCTTTAATCTTTTTGGAAATTTTCACGAATTATATAATAATCTTTCATTAAAAAAAAAAAGAGTCAATGCCCGATCTCTGAATCTTAACAGGTTTAGGTCTGGTTAGTACTTTTATGAGAGACTGCCTAGGAATACCAGGTGCTTTAAGCTTTTGGGTTTTCTTTCCTACTTATATAATGTACTGGCGATAAGATTGGCTGTTCTTTAAATAGCCCTCTCTTTGCAGCAGACTTCGCTTACGGCCATACCAACCTGGCTATGCCCGATCGCGTCTGATCTCAGAAGCTAAGCAGGTTTGGGCCTGGTTAGTACTTGGATGGGAGACCCCTGGGAATACCAGGTGCTGTAAGCTTTTTGGAAATTTTTCACTTAGTATATAATAATTTTGCCAAAAAATAAAGTCAATGCCCGATCTCTGAATATTAGTAGGTTTGCGCCTGGTTAGTACATGGATGGGAGACTGCCTGGGAATACCAGGTGCTGTAAGCTTTTTGGACATTTTTCACTATAATAATTTTGCCAAAAAATATAGTCAATGCCCGATCTCTGAATATTTGCAGGTTTGGGCCTGGTTAGTACATGGATGGGAGACTGCCTGGGAATACCAGGTGCTTAAATCTTTTTGGAAAAAAATTCACGAATTATATAATAATCTTTCATTAAAAAAAAAAAAAAAAAAAAAAAAAAAAAAAAAAAAAAAAGTCAATGCCCGATCTCTGAATCTTAGCAGGTTTAGGTCTGGTTAGTACTTTGATGAGAGACTGCCTAGGAATACCAGGTGCTTTAAGCTTTTGGGCTTTCTTTCCTACTTATATAATGTACTGGCGATACGATTGGCTGGTCTTTAAATAGCCCTCTCTTTGCAGCAGACTTTGCTTACGGCCATACCAACCTGGCTATGCCCGATCTCGTCTGATCTCGGAAGCTAAGCAGGTTTGGGCCTGGTTAGTACTTGGATGGGAGACCGCCTGGGAATACCAGGTGCTGTAAGCTTTTTGGACATTTTTCACTTAGTTTATAATAATTTTGCCAAAAAATAGAGTCAATGCCCGATCTCTGAATATTAGCAGGTTTGCGCCTGGTTAGTGCATGGATGGGAGACTGCCTGGGAATACCAGGTGCTTTAATCTTTTTGGAAAATTTCACGAATTATATAATAATCTTTCATTAAAAAAAAAAAAAAAAGTCAATGCCCGATCTCTGAATCTTAACAGGTTTAGGTCTGGTTAGTACTTTTATGAGAGACTGCGTAGGAATACCAGGTGCTTTAAGCTTTTGGGTTTTCTTTCCTACTTATATAATGTACTGGCGATAAGATTGGCTGTTCTTTAAATAGCCCTCTCTTTGCAGCAGACTTCGCTTGCGGCCATACCAACCTGGCTATGCCCGATCTCGTCTGATCTCGGAAGCTAAGCAGGTTTGGGCCTGGTTAGTACTTGGATGGGAGACCGCCTGGGAATACCAGGTGCTGTAAGCTTTTTGGAAATTTTTCACTTAGTATATAATAATTTTGCCAAAAAATAGAGTCAATGCCCGATCTCTGAATATTAGCAGGTTTGCACCTGGTTAGTACATGGATGGGAGACTGCCTGGGAATACCAGGTGCTTTAATCTTTTTGGAAAATTTCACGAATTATATAATAATCTTTCATTAAAAAAAAAAAAGAGTCAATGCCCGATCTCTGAATCTTAACAGGTTTAGGTCTGGTTAGTACTTTTATGAGAGACTGCCTAGGAATACCAGGTGCTTTAAGCTTTTGGGTTTTCTTTCCTACTTATATAATGTACTGGCGATAAGATTGGTTG
>NC_068417.1:44155097-44227597 GCF_023724105.1 Carassius gibelio
GGTTTTCTTTCCTACTTATATAATGTACTGGCGATAAGATTGGCTGTTCTTTAAATAGCCCTCTCTTCAATCAATCAATCAATCACCTTTATTTATATAGTGCTTTAAACAAAATACATTGCGTCAAAGCACTGAACAACATTCATTTGGAAAACAGTGTCTCAATAATGCAAAATGATAGTTAAAGGCAGTTCATCATTGAATTCAGCTATGTCATCTCTGTTCAGTTGAAATAGTGTCTGTTTTTATTTGCAATCAAGTCAATGATATCGCTCTAGATGAAGTGACCCCAACTAAGCAAGCCAGAGGCGACAGCGGCAAGGAACCGAAACTCCATCGGTGACAGAATGGAGAAAAAAACCTTGGGAGAAACCAGGCTCAGTTGGGGGGTCAGTTCTCCTCTGACCAGACGAAAACCAGTAGTTCAATTCCAGGCTGCAGCAAAGTCAGATTGTGCAGAAGAATCATCTGTTTCCTGTGGTCTTGTCCTGGTGCTCCTCTGAGACAAGGTCTTTACAGGGGATCTGTATCTGGGGCTCTAGTTGTCCTGGTCTCCGCTGTCTTTCAGGGCAGTAGAGGTCCTTTCTAGGTGCTGATCCACCATCTGGTCTGGATACGTACTGGATCCGGGTGACTGCAGTGACCCTCTGATCTGGACACAGACTGGATCTCGTGGCCACGGTGACCTCGGGACAAGAGAGAAACAGACAAATATTAGCGTAGATGCCATTCTTCTAATGATGTAGAAAGTACGGTGTTATGTGAAGTGTTTCCGGTTCCGGTTTACCTAATTAATGCAGCCTAAAAATCCTTTAACGGATTTGGATATTAAAAGCATATTAGTATGTTATGTGTATGCCAGGTTAAAGAGATGGGTCTTTAATCTAGATTTAAACTGCAAGAGTGTGTCTGCCTCCCGAACAATGTTAGGTAGGTTATTCCAGAGTTTAGGCGCCAAATAGGAAAAGGATCTGCCGCCCGCAGTTGATTTTGATATTCTAGGTATTATCCAATTGCCTGAGTTTTGAGAACGTAGCGGACGTAGAGGAGTATAATGTAAAAGGAGCTCATTCAAATACTGAGGTGCTAAACCATTCAGGGCTTTATAAGTAATAAGCAATATTTTAAAATCTATACGATGTTTGATAAGGAGCCAGTGCAGTGTGGACAGGACCGGGATAATATGGTCATACTTCCTGGTTCTAGTAAGAACTCTTGCTGCTGCATTTTGGACTAGCTGTAGTTTGTTTACCAAGCGTGCAGAACAACCACCCAATAAAGCATTACAATAGTCTAACCTTGAAGTCATAAATGCATGGATTAAAATTTCTGCATTTGACATTGAGAGCATAGGCCGTAATTTAGATATATTTTTGAGATGGAAAAATGCAGTTTTACAAATGCTAGAAACGTGTCTTTCTAAGGAAAGATTGCGATCAAGTAGCACACCTAGGTTCCTAACTGATGACAAAGAATTGACAGAGCAACCATCAAGTCTTAGACAGTGTTCTAGGTTATTACAAGCAGAGTTTTTAGGCCCTATGATTAACACCTCTGTTTTTTTCTGAATTTAGCAGTAAGAAATTACTCGTCATCCAATTTTTTATATCGACTATGCATTCCATTAGTTTTTCAAATTGGTGTGTTTCACCAGGCTGCGAGGAAATATAGAGCTGCGTATCATCAGCATAACAGTGAAAGCTAACACCATGTTTCCTGATGATCTCTCCCAAGGGTAACATATAAAGCGTGAAGAGTAGCGGCCCTAGTACTGAGCCTTGAGGTACTCCATACTGCACTTGTGATCGATATGATACATCTTCATTCACTGCTACGAACTGATGGCGGTCATATAAGTACGATTTAAACCATGCTAATGCACTTCCACTGATGCCAACAAAGTGTTCAAGAATGTTGTGGTCAATTGTGTCAAACGCAGCACTAAGATCCAATAAAACTAATAGAGAGATACACCCACGATCAGATGATAAGAGCAGATCATTTGTAACTCTAAGGAGAGCAGTCTCAGTACTATGATACGGTCTAAATCCTGACTGGAAATCCTCACATATACCATTATTCTCTAAGAAGGAATATACTTGTGAGGATACCACCTTTTCTAGTATCTTGGACAGAAAAGGGAGATTCGAGATTGGTCTATAACTAACAAGTTCTCTAGGGTCAAGTTGTGGCTTTTTTTTATGAGAGGCTTAATAACAGCCAGTTTGAAGGTTTTGGGGAGATATCCTAATGACAATGAGGAATTAATAATAGTCAGAAGAGGACCTATGACTTCTGGAAGCACCTCTTTTAAGAGCTTAGATGGTATAGGGTCTAACATACATGTTGTTGGTTTAAATGATTTAACAAGTTTATACAATTCTTCCTCTCCTATAGTAGAGAATGAGTGGAACTGTTCCTCAGGGGGTCTATAGTGCACTGTCTGATGTGATACGGTAGCTGACGGCTGAATGGTTGCAATTTTATCTCTAATAGTATCGATTTTAGAAGTAAAGTAGTTCATAAAGTCATTACTGTTGTGGTGTTGGGAAATGTCAACACTTGTTGAGGCTTTATTTTTCGTTAATTTAGCCACTGTATTGAATAAATACCTGGGGTTATGTTTGTTTTCTTCTAAAAGAGAAGAAAAGTAATCAGATCTAGCAGGTTTTAATGCTTTTCTATAGGATATGCTACTTTCCCGCCAAGCAATACGAAATACCTCTAGTTTTGTTTTCCTCCAGCTGCGCTCCATTTTTCGGGCTGCTATCTTTATGGTGCGAGTATGCTCATTATACCATGGTGTCAAACTGTTTTCCTTAACCTTCCTTAAGCGTAAAGGAGCAACTGTATTTAAAGTGCTAGAAAAGAGAGAGTCCATAGTTTCTGTTACATCATCAAGTTGTTCTGAGGTTTTGGATATGCTAAGGAATTTGGATACATCAGGAAGATAACTTAAAAAGCAGTCTTTTGTGGTAGAAGTGATGGTTCTTCGATACTTGTAACAAGAAGTAGAATTTACAATTTTGGCTATATGAAGTTTACACAGAACTAAATAATGATCTGAGATATCATCACTTGGCTGAATAATTTCAACACTATCAACATCAATTCCATGTGACAGTATTAAATCTAGAGTATGATTTCGACAATGAGTAGGTCCTGAAACATGTTGTCTAACACCAATAGAGTTCAGAATGTCTATAAATGCTGATCCCAATGCATCTTTTTCATTATCGACATAGATATTAAAATCACCAACTATTAAGACTTTATCTGCAGCCAGAACTAACTTGGATGTAAAATCACCAAACTCTTTAATAAAGTCTGTATGGTGCCCTGGTGGCCTGTATACAGTAGCCAGTACAAACATAACAGGGGATTTATCATTAACATTGGTTTCTCTGGATAATGTTATATGAAGCACCATTACTTCAAACGAGTTATACTTGAAGCCTGCCCTCTGAGAAATCCTAAAAACGTTATTATAAATTGAAGCAACTCCTCCCCCTTTGCCTTTTAAACGCGGCTCATGTTTATAACAGTAATCTTGGGGGGTGGACTCATTTAAAATAATGTAATCATCAGGTTTTAGCCAAGTTTCTGTCAAACAGAGCACATCTATATTATGATCAGTTATCATATTATTTACAAAAAGTGTTTTCGTAGAAATGGATCTGATATTCAGTAAGCCAATCTTTATCATTTGTTTATCCATATTGCATTTGTTTTTTATTTGTTGAACCTCAATTAAATTGTTAACCTTAAACTTGGTTTGGACATTTTTTGTATTTTCTAGTTCGGGGAACAGACACAGTCTCTATAGTGTGATATCTAGGTGAAAGAGTCTCTATGTGCTGAGAATTAACTGACCTCTGACGGGAGGCAGCTAGCAGACGGTCGGTTTAGCCAGTCTGTCTGCTTCCTGACCTGGGCCCCAGTTAGTCAAGTATAAACACTAAGACTATTTGCCATATTTCTAGACAGAAGAGCAGCACCACTTCTTCAGCAGCACTCTTTGCAGCAGACTTCGCTTACGGCCATACCAACCTGGCTATGCCCGATCTCGTCTGATCTCGGAAGCTAAGCAGGTTTGGGCCTGGTTAGTACTTGGATGGGAGACCGCCTGGGAATACCAGGTGCTGTAAGCTTTTTGGACATTTTTCACTTAGTATATAATAATTTTGCCAAAAAATAGAGTCAATGCCCGATCTCTGAATATTAGCAGGTTTGGGCCTGGTTAGTACATGGATGGGAGACTGCCTGGGAATACCAGGTGCTTTAATCTTTTTGGAAAATTTCACGAATTATATAATAATCTTTCATTTAAAAAAAAAAAAAAAGAGTCAATGCCCGATCTCTGAATCTTAGCAGGTTTAGGTCTGGTTAGTACTTTCATGAGAGACTGCCTAGGAATACCAGGTGCTTTAAGCTTTTGGGTTTTCTTTCCTACTTATATAATGTACTGGCGATAAGATTAGCTGTTCTTTAAATAGCCCTCTCTTTGCAGCAGACTTCGCTTACGGCCATACCAACCTGGCTATGCCCGATGTCGTCTGATCTCGGAAGCTAAGCAGGTTTGGGCCTGGTTAGTACATGGATGGGAGACTGCCTGGGAATACCAGGTGCTGTAAGCTTTTTGGACATTTTTCACTTAGTATATAATAATTGTTGCATTCACTATGTCACGGGTGTTCGTAATGTAACGCAGGATAATAGGTGGGAGGTTTCACTTACCTGATTGAAGCATGGACCAGTCAAATCCCAAACAGGTGTGTTAAATCCAGTAATGAATGTGTGCGGGCTATAAGTGGGAGCGAGTATTCATTTTGGCATGTTGTCTCGTCAGGAGAGATGCGCCACCGGTAAGCTGCTGTTTTTATCCATTGAGTTTGTTGTCTGTTGCGTTACTGCTGTGCTGCCGTTATATGTGCGCGGTTTGTATGATTGATAACTGTTACTTTGGTCACGCTGATAAAACCTTGTGTGCGATCTGATGTTTAATATTGTCGGCTCGATAGTATCCGTGGCTATAAAAAGGCAAATGTTTGAAATTGGAGCGTTTCACTGTCACACGAGTTACTTCCTGTTTGCGGTGCTGGATGGGTAATGTAGTTGATCACTTTACATTTTGTAATGGATTACTATGCTCAGCGATGCCACTTAGAACTACACTCACTGTTTTTCACTTTGAGCCAACAGACTGAGAATGCTATTGGTTTAATGTGTAACATTGACACTGTATATTTGGTGTGTGTGAAGTTGTTGCATTTCTGTGTTAATATGCATGTGCTTAGTATTTAAACTAAATGGCTACACAAAGTATATTATGATATTTATAAGATTAAATACTGACTATATTGAAATTTATATTTTATTTATATTTGTATATATTATATTATGTAATCTATATTTATATTTAGATTTTATGGTTATCAGTATTGTTTACATTATAACCTCTCTATTTCTCCAGGTTTATAACCTGCTGATGATATTTGTGGACTAATCAACTGTAATTAAAAATGAACCAAGAATAAATAAAATCCACTACGAGTTGTAACAACGTGTCCTCTCCTGACGCCCCGTTCGGTGGGGATATTCTTAAAGAACCGAACAGTTATAAACCGCGGCCCACTGCACTGGATTGAATGCAGCAAAAAACAGCCACGGACTGCTTCATTAAGGAAGCTCAATCAACCCAGGATCAGCTGGCCTCTCACTTCTTTGACTGACCCCAAGTTTATCATTAATCAAACTGCCCGTTGATCAAGGATAAAGGAGCTTGTGTGCACATTGGCATTGACGTCTCTCCAGTCAACACAAAGGGAGTAACAATGGCAGACTTGGAAAAGCTTAAAAGTGTGCGATCAAGAGCACAGGCTTCATTCACCAAAAGGGCTCATACTCTCACCAAACCGGGACTCTTGGAACCGACTGAAGTTCTCAGTGAATGGAAGATTTTCAGGACAGACTTTTTTAAAGTCATAGATGCGGGACATGAGTATGCTGAAGCCCTGAGAGAGTCAACGGATGAGGAGGTCATAGAATCTGCAAACCAAATTGATGAAAAGACAGCGGAGTGTGAGAACAGGTTCCTCGAGGTAAAGAATGCCTCCCAGGAAACCTTTTGGACCAGCTATGCAGAGGAGGTGTTTTTTAAGCAGGTCAAAACAGCTGAGTCGGCCATCACTCAGGCAGAGGAAGAGGAAGTTAACCCTCGGAAGTCAGTCAAGGACCGTAGGCTAAGAAATAGAGGTCTTGAGAGAGAGGTCATTGAACTCAGAGAAATGCTAGTAGAGTGGAAGGAGTTGGTTCCTGGTTCGAGGGCATTAGATCTCAGGACACGCCACAAGACACTAAAGAAGAGGGTCCTGGCGTTGTCTGACAAACTGGAGGAGGACGAAGCAGACCACGTGAAGGGTAGAGAAAGAAACCTGGAAGATGAAAGCAGCGCGGTTGGTGATCCGATACGAGATGCTCCTTTCATCTCTCTCCCTGACATATTTGCCGATCGCCAGCTGAAGCCCAAAACGTATGCGGGGGCATTGAACATGAACACACGGCCCCTCTCACAGCAGAGCAGCCCGGAAAGGACCAAAGGAAACTTTAATCTCAAGCCTCAAATCAGCCTTGAAAGAGCACGGCTACCGACTTTCTCTGGTGACATGAGGGACTATTACCGCTGGAAGACTGAGTGGGAGGACCTACAAGAATTGGGTAACCCACAAGGTGTGGAATGTATAAAAAAGTTCCACTTATTAAATAGTCTCCACGAAAAGGTCAAGAAGGATCTCGTCCTATCTAGCTGTGGATCCGCCGACGATATGTTCAGGCTGCTGGACAGCAAATACGGGAACAAAGCAAAAATAGTCCTAATGATCACCAGCGAAGTCCAGTCTCTTCCCCCTGTTAAAGGAAACAATCCAAGAAGAACCATTGAACTGATCCAGGCTGTTGAAAGAGCACTGTACAACCTCCAGATTCTTGGTGAAGAGGATGCCGTGAAGAACCGTGTTGTTGCTCAATCTCTTGAAAGCAAGCTTCCCAGTTCACTCAAGAAGGAGTGGATTATGCACAAAACTGACCCAGCAAACAGGTTCTCTCCAAAGTATCATTTTGATTGCCTCCTAGGATTCTTGAAAAGGCAAGAGGAGATTCTTGAGGAATTGGATCAGTTGGAGCCAAGCCCTGTGGACAAAGGCCCTGTGGAAAAGGGTGCTGCAGACTACCCAGATAAGAGAGGGAGGAAGGCTTTTACTAAATCCACAGCAGGTCAGAAGGACGACTATCCCAGCTGTACTGTCTGTGAAGATGACTCCCATGCTGGCAAGCTATTTGCGTGCAAGATTTTCAGGGAGCAAGATCTCTTAAGAAAAAGGGCCCATGTCAATCAATCAATCACCTTTATTTATATAGTGCTTTAAACAAAATACATTGCGCCAAAGCACTGAACAACATTCATTTGGAAAACAGTGTCTCAATAATGCAAAATGATAGTTAAAGGCAGTTCATCATTGAATTCATTGATGTCATCTCTGTTCAGTTGAAATAGTGTCTGTTTTAATTTGCAATCAAGTCAACGATATCGCTGTAGATGAAGTGACCCCAACTAAGCAAGCCAGAGGCGACAGCGGCAAGGAACCGAAACTCCATCGGTGACAGAATGGAGAAAAAAACCTTGGGAGAAACCAGGCTCAGTTGGGGGGCCAGTTCTCCTCTGACCAGACGAAACCAGTAGTTCAATTCCAGGCTGCAGCAAAGTCAGATTGTGCAGAAGAATCATCTGTTTCCTGTGGTCTTGTCCTGGTGCTCCTCTGAGACAAGGTCTTTACAGGGGATCTGTATCTGGGGCTCTAGTTGTCCTGGTCTCCGCTGTCTTTCAGGGCAGTAGAGGTCCTTTCTAGGTGCTGATCCACCATCTGGTCTGGATACGTACTGGATCCGGGTGACTGCAGTGACCCTCTGATCTGGACAAAGACTGGATCTGGTGGCCACGGTGACCTCGGAACAAGAGAGAAACAGACAAATATTAGCGTAGATGCCATTCTTCTAATGATGTAGAAAGTACGGTGTTATGTGAAGTGTCCCATGTGAAGAAGCTAGGGTTGTGCTCCAAGTGTTTGAGGCCCCACCCCCAAGGATGGTAAAGGATGCACACCCAGATACCTCTGCCCAAAAGTAGACTGTCGGAAAGGAGGGGTGTCGGACCACAATTACCTTCTGTGTCCTAAGCTACCGACTCCAAAGAAGGACTACAGCAGTGAGGAGCAGAGTACCATAAAAATTGGAGGAAAGAAACTTGGCCTAACCAACAAACAAGAGGAGTTTCTGGCAGAACTTACTCCAGAACAAAGAGAGAAATACAAGAATGCATTCTCAAACAAAATATCATCAACTGTATGTGCCAAGACTGGAGATGCACTGCAAGAACATCCAGTGGTGATGATGCTGATGGAAGTGACGACAAACTCGGGTTGCCTTATTGGCTCCCTAATCGACCTTGCATCTGATACCAATTATATCACCAATGAAACTGCCGATCAACTTGGACTGTGCGGTGAGAACATCAGGCTTATAGTCCATGGAATCGGGGGAATGAAGAAGACTGTCCTGACCAAAAGATATTCCCTGCGGCTGAAGGTGAAGACATCCAAGGGAAAAGTGGCAGAGCATAGAATTCTCTGCTATGGCCTGGAAAACATCGCCGAAGTGACTCAATCAGTCACTGCCGAGCAACTGCAGAAGTTTTTCCCAAATGTACCCAGAGACGAACTGGTCCGTCCCACAAAGATTGACCTTCTTATCAGTCATCGGGAAGGTCGTCTTGTTCCCCAGCCAATCAGGATTGTGAAAGACCTCGTTCTCTGGGACGGTCCCCTAGGAAAGACCGTTGGGGGAACCCATCCCGATATCATTGAGACAGTTGACATGGCCGTTTACTGCTCCGAGACTCACCTTGCGAGAACCATGAGATCAGCCTCGATGGCGTATAAAGAGACCATCATACCTCGGGAAGAGGAAGGAAATGCGCTTGTCCGGAGCACAGCAACAGCCAACAAAGACGTCTTCGAGTGGTTCAGGAGGGGCAGCATCGTAGCTGCGTGCAGTCCCCAATGTGGTGGCTGCAAGTGTGGTAGGTGCCCCCCTGGAGGAAAAGAAATGACCCTTAAGGAAGAGCGGGACCTGGAAAAGATAAAAGAATGCCTAACATACGTGCTGGCGGACAAACACAGCAACTCTCCCCACTGGGACGCAGCTTATCCCTGGAAGAAAGACCTCACAGCACTGCCAAACAATCGGCAGGCAGTGGAGGCGACCTTCAGAAACACTGAGAAACGTCTGGAGAAAGATCCTGTGTGGAAGGCTGCATACAAAGAACAAATACATGAAATGGTTTCAAGAGGGGCTGCTGCAAAACTCACAAGGGAGGAAATTAACAACTGGGAAGGACCTAAATGGTACATCAGCCATCTGGTTGCACCGAACCCTCACTCCTCCTCAACCCCTGTGAGAATTGTGTGGAATAGTAGCCAAGAGTTCCGAGGCATAAGTCTAAATGATCTCCTTCACAAGGGTCCTGATGTACTCAATTCCATCAGAGGTGTCCTTCTGAGGTTCAGGAGTGGACTCCATGCCACACTAGGCGATGTAAAAAAGATGTATAACTCAGTGTGGCTGAAAGATGATGAAGTTCACCTCCACCGCTTTCTCTGGAGAGACTACCCTGAGGACAACATTGAGGAGTTTGCAGTCGTCAGAGTAAATATCGGCGATTAAACCAGCAGGATGTATTGCCCAAGTTGCAATGAAAGAGACAGCCAACCTTCCTCAGTTTGCTGATATGATTGAAGAACGGCGAGCTCTGACTGAGGACAGCTATGTGGATGACATCCTGACCTCACATGATGACCTCAAGACACTGGAGAGGATCACCAAAGGGGTGGAGGAGATTTTGAGAGCGGGAGGCTTCTTCCTGAAACCATGGGTTCTGTCACGCCAAAGTGGGAGGAGTGGAGCCCCTTCTGAAACAACTGTACCCACGACCCTCGTACTGCCCAACCAAATGCATGATGGGGAGAACAAAGCGCTTGGGGTCGGTTACGAACCTGAGACAGACAAGCTCCGGTTGCTAACTTCTATCAACTTCTCTAAGAAAAGAGGGAAAATGAGGACAGGATTTAATCTGAGCATGGAGGATGTCAGGGAAGGAACACCAAATCCCCTTAACCGACGCATACTTCTTAGCCAGATTGCCGCATTATACGACCCGGTTGGTCTTGCCTCACCAGCCAAACAGAGGGGAGTGATGTTGGTACGAGAATCATTCCAGGAAGCTGGCAAGGACAACCTATTTAAAGACACATGGGATGCCCCTCTCTCACTGAAACTTAGAGAAGCCGCAATAACGCTCTTTGAAGAATTTGTGAGACTTGGCCAGGTAAGGTTTGAGAGAAGCCTCACGCCTCCTGGAGCCATAGGCCCACCGACAGGGATCACGTTCTCAGATGGAAGCGAATCCTCCTATGGAGCCGTACTCTACCTGCGGTGGGAGAACCAAGACAAGGTTGTAATGAAGTTGGTGGAATCCAAGGCTAAACTGACCCCTCTCGACCAAAAAGGAGATGTGATCAAAGCAGAACTCTGTGGCGCGGTCTTCGCTACCCGCCTAAAAAAGTATTTTGAGAAGCACTGCCACATTAAAGTTAAGCAATGGATTCACTTTGTGGACAGCCAAACAATCCTGGCAGCCATCCAAAAGGACAGCTACGGCTTCCAGACCTTTTTCGCAAATCGAATCGGTGAGATTCAGAAAGCCGGACATGTGGAAGATTGGAGGTGGATTGAAGGCAGACGAAACATTGCTGACATTCTTACCAGAGGTGCAACTCCGGGGGAACTTGATGAAGGGTCAGAATGGCAGCAAGGCCCTGAGTTCCTGAAATGGCCTAAGACCGACTGGCCTATGAAGATGGCCAGTGAGATTACACCCTCTGCTGCTGAAGATGTGGGAAAACTTCAGCGGAAAGCCTTCTCAGCTGTGATTACCAGGGCCCAGTCAAAAGAAAGAACTGACCTTAACGGGCCTGACATCAATGCGGACCTCAGACATGGAGTCAACGGTAGATCAACATCACCAGCTGTCTCGGGTGCAACATCAGTGGCAGACAGACAGAGAAGGCCCTGGGCGATTGGTTTGGTACGCCTTGTGAAACCTCAACGCTTAAGTTCTCTGTCTAAGCTGTGTGGTTCCATAGCCTGGACTCGAAGGCCTGCAGAAACCTGGCTGAGAAAATGCCAGGCACCTGACTCCTCAAAGTGGGAGGCAAACTGCTCTGTCTTGTCAACTGAGGAGAGAGCGCAAGCTTTCCAAGACCTGGTCCTCGCAGCCCAAGATGGCAGTCAGTTCCTGGACTCAACACTGAACCGCTTGGTGGTCCACAAAGACGAGAGCACAGGAATCCTTCTCTGTGGAGGACGAATCCAGTCCTGGAAAGAAGATGGAACAGCTGTTCCTTTAATTCCATTTCGTTCATGGCTCGCAACACTACTGTCTAGAGAAGCTCATGACGAGAACCATGAAGGTGTTGCTGCCACGCTTCTGCGCACCAGGAGGAAGGCATGGATTGTGCAAGGTCGGAGGATAGTAAAGAAAGTTGTAAACAACTGTATTACATGTCGCAAACTGAAAGGGAAGATGTGCCAGCAGATGATGAGTGATCTGCCGCCAGAACGCTCACAGCGTGCTAACCCATTTGAGTATACCACACTACACCTCTTTGGCCCCTTTGAAATCAAGGATGCTGTCAAGAAAAGAACAGGAAAAAAAAGTTTGGGGCATAGTATTCTGTTGCATGGCATCAAGGGCAGTCCATGTGGACCTCGTTGACGACCAATCATCTGAAAGCTTTCTCCAAACTTACTCCCGCTTTGTAGCATTGAGAGGCAATCCCAGAAAATTGTGGTCAGATAGAGGAACCAATTTCATTGGAGCTAAACCTGCCCTACAAGATTTGCATAGGTACTTAGCTACCTTACGGGAAGCATCCATAGAGGACAAAGCCGCCAAGAATGGGACAGTGTGGGCATGGAACTTTCATCCGGCTGACGCACCTCATCGCAACGGGTCTGCGGAAGCTGCAGTTAAGCTCATAAAAAGGGCTCTCACTAGCCTCGGAGGGACAACAAGCTCGCTCACCTGGGGTGAGCTCCAAACCCTCTTCTACCAGGCAGCTAACCTCACAAATGAAAGGCCGATTGACGCTAGGGCACAAGAACAAGAAGACTCTACAGAGTATTTGACCCCCAATACTCTGCTTCTCGGGAGGACCAGGCAAGGGGGAGATACAGGAGGAATTGACTTGTGCACCCATCCCTGGCGCCGTTTCAGATCCATCCAGATTGGTGTGGATATGTTCTGGAAGAAGTGGAGTGAACTGGCCGGACCTAATTTATTCATTCGGCCAAAGTGGCACCAGACCCAAAGAAATGTAGCGATAGGTGACATTGTTTGGATTGCTGATCAAAACGCACTGCGAGGGCAATTCCGGCTCGGACGGATCCAGGCTGTGTACCCTGACAAGAAAGGACTTGTGAGAGACGCAGACGTTAAGACGTGTGCAGGCCCCCCTGCCTCCCTTATAGTTGGGCAACGGAAGAGGAATACTCAGCAGTTGACGTCAGTCATCCTACGGCGAGACGTGAGGAGACTGGTAGTCCTCATCCCTGTGGAAGACCAGTGACTCCTAGACCTCGTCTCTTTGGCCACCAGGTCTCCAGGCGCTGCCTAAACACCCAAACCCCAATTATGAAGGCATTACCTCAGGATACCTCTTTCTCTCTCTCTCTTTCTCTCTTTTTTTTTTTTTTTTTTTTCACTGGTTGGTATGCTTCTATGCTGCCTTCACCACCACTTGCACCACCATTCACGAAGAATGAAGAGTACATACCCCATATGACCAAACCTGGCAGAACACCACACATCTGTCAGGGGAGGTGTCTGAACAATGACAATGGTGTCCTATTCTTCATGAAGAAGAAAAAAACAAAAAAAAAACAAAAAAAAAAAAAACAAAGGATATATATGTGGTGTAATGTTTTGCCTGTGACCGCCTTAAATCACATGATCAGTCGGTCAAGTGGGAGGTGTTGCGTTCACTATGTCACGGGTGTTCGTAATGTAACGCAGGATAATAGGTGGGAGGTTTCACTTACCTGATTGAAGCATGAACCAGTCAAATCCCAAACAGGTGTGTTAAATCCAGTAATGAATGAGCGCGGGCTATAAGTGGGAGCGAGTATTCATTTTGGCATGTTGTCTCGTCAGGAGAGATGCGCCACCGGTAAGCTGCTGTTTTTATCCATTGAGTTTGTTGTCTGTTGCGTTACTGCTGTGCTGCCGTTATATGTGCGCGGTTTGTATGATTGATAACTGTTACTTTGGTCACGCTGATAAAACATTGTGTGCGATCTGATGTTTAATATTGTCGGCTCGATAGTATCTGTGGCTATAAAAAGGCAAATGTTTGAAATTGGAGCGTTTCACTGTCACACGAGTTACTTCCTGTTTGCGGTGCTGGATGGGTAATGTAGTTGATCACTTTACATTTTGTAATGGATTACTATGCTCAGCGATGCCACTTAGAACTACACTCACTGTTTTTCACTTTGAGCCAACAGACTGAGAACGCTATTGGTTTAATGTGTAACATTGACATTGTATATTTGGTGTGTGTGAAGTTGTTGCATTTCTGTGTTAATATGCATGTGCTTAGTATTTAAACTAAATGGCTACACAAAGTATATTATGATATTTATAAGATTAAATACTGACTATATTGAAATTTATATTTTATTTATATTTGTATATATCATATTATGTAATCTATATTTATATTTAGATTTTATGGTTATCAGTATTGTTTACATTATAACCTCTCTATTTCTCCAGGTTTATAACCTGCTGCTGATATTTGTGGACTAATCAACTGTAATTAAAAATGAACCAAGAATAAATAAAATCCACTACGAGTTGTAACAACGTGTCCTCTCCTGACGCCCCGTTCGGTGGGGATATTCTTAAAGAACCGAACAATAATTTTGCCAAAAAATAGAGTCAATGCCGATCTCTGAATATTTGCAGGTTTGGGCCTGGTTAGTACATGGATGGGAGACTGCCTGGGAATACCAGGTGCTTTAATCTTTTTGGAAAATTTCACAAATTATATAATAATCTTTCATTAAAAAAAAAAAAAAAAAAAAAAAAAGTCAATGCCCGATCTCTGAATCTTAGCAGGTTTAGGTCTGGTTAGTACTTTTATGAGAGACTGCCTAGGAACACCAGGTGCTTTAAGCTTTTGGGTTTTCTTTCCTACTTATATAATGTACTGGCGATAAGATTGGCTGTTCTTTAAATAGCCCTCTCTTCAATCAATCAATCACCTTTATTTATATAGTGCTTTAAACAAAATACATTGCGTCAAAGCACTGAACAACATTCATTTGGAAAACAGTGTCTCAATAATGCAAAATGATAGTTAAAGGCAGTTCATCATTGAATTCAGCTATGTCATCTCTGTTCAGTTGAAATAGTGTCTGTTTTTATTTGCAATCAAGTCAATGATATCGCTGTAGATGAAGTGACCCCAACTAAGCAAGCCAGAGGCGACAGCGGCAAGGAACCGAAACTCCATCGGTGACAGAATGGAGAAGAAAACCTTGGGAGAAACCAGGCTCAGTTGGGGGGTCAGTTCTCCTCTGACCAGACGAAAACCAGTAGTTCAATTCCAGGCTGCAGCAAAGTCAGATTGTGCAGAAGAATCATCTGTTTCCTGTGGTCTTGTCCTGGTGCTCCTCTGAGACAAGGTCTTTACAGGGGATCTGTATCTGGGGCTCTAGTTGTCCTGGTCTCCGCTGTCTTTCAGGGCAGTAGAGGTCCTTTCTAGGTGCTGATCCACCATCTGGTCTGGATACGTACTGGATCCGGGTGACTGCAGTGACCCTCTGATCTGGACACAGACTGGATCTCGTGGCCACGGTGACCTCGGAACAAGAGAGAAACAGACAAATATTAGCGTAGATGCCATTCTTCTAATGATGTAGAAAGTACGGTGTTATGTGAAGTGTTTCCGGTTCCGGTTTACCTAATTAATGCAGCCTAAAAATCCTTTAACGGATTTGGATATTAAAAGCATATTAGTATGTTATGTGTATGCCAGGTTAAAGAGATGGGTCTTTAATCTAGATTTAAACTGCAAGAGTGTGTCTGCCTCCCGAACAATGTTAGGTAGGATATTCCAGAGTTTAGGCACCAAATAGGAAAAGGATCTGCCGCCCGCAGTTGATTTTGATATTCTAGGTATTATCAAATTGCCTGAGTTTTGAGAACGTAGCGGACGTAGAGGAGTATAATGTAAAAGGAGCTCATTCAAATACTGAGGTGCTAAACCATTCAGGGCTTTATAAGTAATAAGCAATGTTTTAAAATCTATACGATGTTTGATAGGGAGCCAGTGCAGTGTGGACAGGACCGGGCTAATATGGTCATACTTCCTGGTTCTAGTAAGAACTCTTGCTGCTGCATTTTGGACTAGCTGTAGTTTGTTTACCAAACGTGCAGAACAACCACCCAATAAAGCATTACAATAGTCTAACCTTGAAGTCATAAATGCATGGATTAACATTTCTGCATTTGACATTGAGAGCATAGGCCGTAATTTAGATATATTTTTGAGATGGAAAAATGCAGTTTTACAAATGCTAGAAACGTGTCTTTCTAAGGAAAGATTGCGATCAAGTAGCACACCTAGGTTCCTAACTGATGACGAAGAATTGACAGAGCAACCATCAAGTCTTAGACAGTGTTCTAGGTTATTACAAGCAGAGTTTTTAGGCCCTATGATTAACACCTCTGTTTTTTCTGAATTTAGCAGTAAGAAATTACTCGTCATCCAATTTTTTATATCGACTATGCATTCCATTAGTTTTTCAAATTGGTGTGTTTCACCAGGCTGCGAGGAAATATAGAGCTGCGTATCATCAGCATAACAGTGAAAGCTAACACCATGTTTCCTGATGATATCTCCCAAGGGTAACATATAAAGCGTGAAGAGTAGCGGCCCTAGTACTGAGCCTTGAGGTACTCCATACTGCACTTGTGATCGATATGATACATCTTCATCCACTGCTACGAACTGATGGCGGTCATATAAGTACGATTTAAACCATGCTAATGCACTTCCACTGATGCCAACAAAGTGTTCAAGTCTGTGCAAAAGAATGTTGTGGTAAATTGTGTCAAACGCAGCACTAAGATCCAATAAAACTAATAGAGAGATACACCCACGATCAGATGATAAGAGCAGATCATTTGTAACTCTAAGGAGAGCAGTCTCAGTACTATGATACGGTCTAAATCCTGACTGGAAATCCTCACATATACCATTATTCTCTAAGAAGGAATATACTTGTGAGGATACCACCTTTTCTAGTATCTTGGACAGAAAAGGGAGATTCGAGATTGGTCTATAACTAACAAGTTCTCTGGGGTCAAGTTGTGGCTTTTTTATGAGAGGCTTAATAACAGCCAGTTTGAAGGTTTTGGGGACATATCCTAATGACAATGAGGAATTAATAATAGTCAGAAGAGGACCTATGACTTCTGGAAGCACCTCTTTTAAGAGCTTAGATGGTATAGGGTCTAACATACATGTTGTTGGTTTAAATGATTTAACAAGTTTATACAATTCTTCCTCTCCTATAGTAGAGAATGAGTGGAACTGTTCCTCAGGGGGTCTATAGTGCACTGTCTGATGTGATACGGTAGCTGACGGCTGAATGGTTGCAATTTTATCTCTAATAGTATCGATTTTAGAAGTAAAGTAGTTCATAAAGTCATTACTGTTGTGGTGTTGGGAAATGTCAACACTTGTTGAGGCTTTATTTTTCGTTAATTTAGCCACTGTATTGAATAAATACCTGGGGTTATGTTTGTTTTCTTCTAAAAGAGAAGAAAAGTAATCAGATCTAGCAGGTTTTAATGCTTTTCTATAGGATATGCTACTTTCCCGCCAAGCAATACGAAATACCTCTAGTTTTGTTTTCCTCCAGCTGCGCTCCATTTTTCGGGCTGCTCTCTTTAGGGTGCGAGTATGCTCATTATACCATGGTGTCAAACTGTTTTCCTTAACCTTCCTTAAGCGTAAAGGAGCAACTGTATTTAAAGTGCTAGAAAAGAGAGAGTCCATAGTTTCTGTTACATCATCAAGTTGTTCTGAGGTTTTGGATATGCTAAGGAATTTGGATACATCAGGAAGATAACTTAAAAAGCAGTCTTTTGTGGTAGAAGTGATGGTTCTTCGATACTTGTAACAAGAAGTAGAATTTACAATTTTGGCTATATGAAGTTTACACAGAACTAAATAATGATCTGAGATATCATCACTTGGCTGAATAATTTCAACACTATCAACATCAATTCCATGTGACAGTATTAAATCTAGAGTATGATTTCGACAATGAGTAGGTCCTGAAACATGTTGTCTAACACCAATAGAGTTCAGAATGTCTATAAATGCTGATCCCAATGCGTCTTTTTCATTATCGACATAGATATTAAAATCACCAACTATTAAGATGTAGCAGAAATGAGTCAAATCAGACAAATCAAAGAGTCTATCAGAGCTGTGTGCATTGAAACATGAGCTGAATTCCTCAGGAAGTCATAAATCAGTTCTAGTGCCACAAGAACCAAGCAAGATAACCAACCAACCAACTTGTTCACACAACAGCTTTCAACATTAACACCAATAGAACAATTATTGACAATTTTAATTCGAAGAAGAGATTGTCAAATTTATTGTTCGTGATTGGAATGCAACGCTGGACATCACATGTAAACCCAGGAGATCAAGTTAAATACTTGCATTGACTTCCCCCCCCCCAGCCAGTGAAACCAGACTGAAATTCCTAAGGGGGAAGGGCTTTAAACCTTTGTCTTCACAGAAAAGTCCTTTGCCAGAGAATGGCAAAGAAACCCTTTTTATACATTATATATGGACCAGAATGAACTAAAAAAAGACTTATGAATGAATCATTCCATTGCTTAACTCCATATTCATTTACGTGTAACCCACACATTTGACTATCATGTATAATCACTTATTGTGTATGTCTTTTGATAACTATAGGATACATAGTCATGTCTAATATTGAAATAATCGCATTTTCTTGCTTGATATTGTCCTGACAATCATTTATTTGTAAAATATATCATAATCATGTTATAGGAATCATGTCCAAAATTAGACCCTGTGAGGCAAGAACCACATGCTTGGTAAGATAAACAAATGATTTATGATACCCACCCCAAGAACATATCTGATTGGTCAAGGCAACATTTGAGGGGTGGCCAACAAGGAAGTTTAAAAACTTTGGACACGATTAAATCTTGCTTTTAGTTCTAGTCTAGCTGCTGCTATTAGCCATGTCTGCTTTTAGTTCTAGTCTAGCTGCTGCTATTAGCCATGTCGGCTTTTAGTCTAGCATTGCTTGTGCTATCAGTCATGCGGGCTTTTAGTCTGCTTTTAGTTCCAGCCTTGCTCGTGCTATCAGTCATGCCTGCTCTTAGCTTTTAGCTTGTAGCTTTAGCTTGTAGCATCTAGCCATGCGGTTAATCATCATTGTTCTTTGAGCGCGGTTCCAGCGTGCCTGCCTGCTGCTACTTATGCCACAATGAGAAGGAACACAACCTAGTCTCGTCAAACTTTATTTCTTTCCTTTTCCGTTTGAGAGTTTCGTGTTCTGAGTTAAGTTTTGTAACGTCCATTCAACTTCAACCAGCGAACACGACTCTGCACTTTCAGCCAACGCCCAACAACCACGGGCTTCCCAAGACGTCACTTCACTACTGAACTTCAAGCCAATCAGCGACACCGGGATACCCCTTTCAACTGGAGTCCCTTTCACAGCAAACTAAGGCAACGTATTCCCAGATATTTGTTGTGCTGGTGTATCTAATATAATTTTAACCCCATTGAGGAACTCAATGCGAGTGCTAATTACGTGATTGATGGTTGTTCATGTCTATGCAATTTAACGTATTGCTGTAAACTTGGGATTCCATATTTCCATTCTCTTAAACTCATCTTTCCCTAACTTTCGACCTTCCTGCAACTTGTGTGAATGTGTGTGTGCGTGCGTTTATGTGTTAGATTAGTTTATATGTCTTAGATTTATCTAATAAAGCCTTATTCATATTGAAAAGATAAGTATCTTGTGTTTTGTGCTTACAAGTTAATGTCTTAAACTGCCGATCTTGTTACAGTGCTAATTGATAGTGTTTTCACTATAGTTTGGATATTAGTATCCAGCGCAGATTTGATGTTAAACGGCTCGTTCACTGAACCGCAGGCGCGTCTCCGTGAACAGCCGTGAAACAGTGATTCTGTTCAAATTCCCTTTAAAATCTTAAATGATTCCCTTTGAGCTAAATTGACCTGTTTCCCTTACAAAGACTTTATCTGCAGCCAGAACTAACTCGGATGTAAAATCACCAAACTCTTTAATAAAGTCTGTATGGTGCCCTGGTGGCCTGTATACAGTAGCCAGTACAAACATAACAGGGGATTTATCATTAACATTGGTTTCTCTGGATAATGTTATATGAAGCACCATTACTTCAAACGAGTTATACTTGAAGCCTGCCCTCTGAGAAATCCTAAAAACGTTATTATAAATTGAAGCAACTCCTCCCCCTTTGCCTTTTAAACACGGCTCATGTTTATAACAGTAATCTTGGGGGGTGGACTCATTTAAAATAATGTAATCATCAGGTTTTAGCCAAGTTTCTGTCAAACAGAGCACATCTATATTATGATCAGTTATCATATTATTTACAAAAAGTGTTTTCGTAGAAATGGATCTGATATTCAGTAAGCCAATCTTTATCATTTGTTTATCCATATTGCATTTGTTTTTTATTTGTTGAACCTCAATTAAATTGTTAACCTTAAACTTGGTTTGGACATTTTTTGTATTTTCTAGTTCGGGGAACAGACACAGTCTCTATAGTGTGATATCTAGGTGAAAGAGTCTCTATGTGCTGAGAATTAACTGACCTCTGACGGGAGGCAGCTAGCAGACGGTCGGTTTAGCCAGTCTGTCTGCTTCCTGACCTGGGCCCCAGTTAGTCAAGTATAAACACTAAGACTATTTGCCATATTTCTAGACAGAAGAGCAGCACCACTTCTTCAGCAGCACTCTTTGCAGCAGACTTCGCTTACGGCCATACCAACCTGGCTATGCCCGATCTCGTCTGATCTCGGAAGCTAAGCAGGTTTGGGCCTGGTTAGTACTTGGATGGGAGACCGCCTGGGAATACCAGGTGCTGTAAGCTTTTTGGACATTTTTCACTTAGTATATAATAATTTTGCCAAAAAATAGAGTCAATGCCCGATCTCTGAATATTAGCAGGTTTGGGCCTGGTTAGTACATGGATGGGAGACTGCCTGGGAATACCAGGTGCTTTAATCTTTTTGGAAAATTTCACGAATTATATAATAATCTTTCATTTAAAAAAAAAAAAAAAGAGTCAATGCCCGATCTCTGAATCTTAGCAGGTTTAGGTCTGGTTAGTACTTTCATGAGAGACTGCCTAGGAATACCAGGTGCTTTAAGCTTTTGGGTTTTCTTTCCTACTTATATAATGTACTGGCGATAAGATTAGCTGTTCTTTAAATAGCCCTCTCTTTGCAGCAGACTTCGCTTACGGCCATACCAACCTGGCTATGCCCGATGTCGTCTGATCTCGGAAGCTAAGCAGGTTTGGGCCTGGTTAGTACATGGATGGGAGACTGCCTGGGAATACCAGGTGCTGTAAGCTTTTTGGACATTTTTCACTTAGTATATAATAATTGTTGCATTCACTATGTCACGGGTGTTCGTAATGTAACGCAGGATAATAGGTGGGAGGTTTCACTTACCTGATTGAAGCATGGACCAGTCAAATCCCAAACAGGTGTGTTAAATCCAGTAATGAATGAGCGTGGGCTATAAGTGGGAGCGAGTATTCATTTTGGCATGTTGTCTCGTCAGGAGAGATGCGCCACCGGTAAGCTGCTGTTTTTATCCATTGAGTTTGTTGTCTGTTGCGTTACTGCTGTGCTGCCGTTATATGTGCGCGGTTTGTATGATTGATAACTGTTACTTTGGTCACGCTGATAAAACCTTGTGTGCGATCTGATGTTTAATATTGTCGGCTCGATAGTATCCGTGGCTATAAAAAGGCAAATGTTTGAAATTGGAGCGTTTCACTGTCACACGAGTTACTTCCTGTTTGCGGTGCTGGATGGGTAATGTAGTTGATCACTTTACATTTTGTAATGGATTACTATGCTCAGCGATGCCACTTAGAACTACACTCACTGTTTTTCACTTTGAGCCAACAGACTGAGAACGCTATTGGTTTAATGTGTAACATTGACATTGTATATTTGGTGTGTGTGAAGTTGTTGCATTTCTGTGTTAATATGCATGTGCTTAGTATTTAAACTAAATGGCTACACAAAGTATATTATGATATTTATAAGATTAAATACTGACTATATTGAAATTTATATTTTATTTATATTTGTATATATTATATTATGTAATCTATATTTATATTTAGATTTTATGGTTATCAGTATTGTTTACATTATAACCTCTCTATTTCTCCAGGTTTATAACCTGCTGATGATATTTGTGGACTAATCAACTGTAATTAAAAATGAACCAAGAATAAATAAAATCCACTACGAGTTGTAACAACGTGTCCTCTCCTGACGCCCCGTTCGGTGGGGATATTCTTAAAGAACCGAACAATAATTTTGCCAAAAAATAGAGTCAATGCCGATCTCTGAATATTTGCAGGTTTGGGCCTGGTTAGTACATGGATGGGAGACTGCCTGGGAATACCAGGTGCTTTAATCTTTTTGGAAAATTTCACGAATTATATAATAATCTTTCATTAAAAAAAAAAAAAAGTCAATGCCCGATCTCTGAATCTTAGCAGGTTTAGGTCTGGTTAGTACTTTTATGAGAGACTGCCTAGGAACACCAGGTGCTTTAAGCTTTTGGGTTTTCTTTCCTACTTATATAATGTACTGGCGATAAGATTGGCTGTTCTTTAAATAGCCCTCTCTTCAATCAATCAATCACCTTTATTTATATAGTGCTTTAAACAAAATACATTGCGTCAAAGCACTGAACAACATTCATTTGGAAAACAGTGTCTCAATAATGCAAAATGATAGTTAAAGGCAGTTCATCATTGAATTCAGCTATGTCATCTCTGTTCAGTTGAAATAGTGTCTGTTTTTATTTGCAATCAAGTCAATGATATCGCTGTAGATGAAGTGACCCCAACTAAGCAAGCCAGAGGCGACAGCGGCAAGGAACCGAAACTCCATCGGTGACAGAATGGAGAAAAAAACCTTGGGAGAAACCAGGCTCAGTTGGGGGGTCAGTTCTCCTCTGACCAGACGAAAACCAGTAGTTCAATTCCAGGCTGCAGCAAAGTCAGATTGTGCAGAAGAATCATCTGTTTCCTGTGGTCTTGTCCTGGTGCTCCTCTGAGACAAGGTCTTTACAGGGGATCTGTATCTGGGGCTCTAGTTGTCCTGGTCTCCGCTGTCTTTCAGGGCAGTAGAGGTCCTTTCTAGGTGCTGATCCACCATCTGGTCTGGATACGTACTGGATCCGGGTGACTGCAGTGACCCTCTGATCTGGACACAGACTGGATCTCGTGGCCACGGTGACCTCGGAACAAGAGAGAAACAGACAAATATTAGCGTAGATGCCATTCTTCTAATGATGTAGAAAGTACGGTGTTATGTGAAGTGTTTCCGGTTCCGGTTTACCTAATTAATGCAGCCTAAAAATCCTTTAACGGATTTGGATATTAAAAGCATATTAGTATGTTATGTGTATGCCAGGTTAAAGAGATGGGTCTTTAATCTAGATTTAAACTGCAAGAGTGTGTCTGCCTCCCGAACAATGTTAGGTAGGTTATTCCAGAGTTTAGGCGCCAAATAGGAAAAGGATCTGCCGCCCGCAGTTGATTTTGATATTCTAGGTATTATCAAATTGCCTGAGTTTTGAGAACGTAGCGGACGTAGAGGAGTATAATGTAAAAGGAGCTCATTCAAATACTGAGGTGCTAAACCATTCAGGGCTTTATAAGTAATAAGCAATATTTTAAAATCTATACGATGTTTGATAGGGAGCCAGTGCAGTGTGGACAGGACCGGGCTAATATGGTCATACTTCCTGGTTCTAGTAAGAACTCTTGCTGCTGCATTTTGGACTAGCTGTAGTTTGTTTACCAAGCGTGCAGAACAACCACCCAATAAACCATTACAATAGTCTAACCTTGAAGTCATAAATGCATGGATTAACATTTCTGCATTTGACATTGAGAGCATAGGCCGTAATTTAGATATATTTTTGAGATGGAAAAATGCAGTTTTACAAATGCTAGAAACGTGTCTTTCTAAGGAAAGATTGCGATCAAGTAGCACACCTAGGTTCCTAACTGATGACGAAGAATTGACAGAGCAACCATCAAGTCTTAGACAGTGTTCTAGGTTATTACAAGCAGAGTTTTTAGGCCCTATGATTAACACCTCTGTTTTTTCTGAATTTAGCAGTAAGAAATTACTCGTCATCCAATTTTTTATATCGACTATGCATTCCATTCGTTTTTCAAATTGGTGTGTTTCACCAGGCTGCGAGGAAATATAGAGCTGCGTATCATCAGCATAACAGTGAAAGCTAACACCATGTTTCCTGATGATATCTCCCAAGGGTAACATATAAAGCGTGAAGAGTAGCGGCCCTAGTACTGAGCCTTGAGGTACTCCATACTGCACTTGTGATCGATATGATACATCTTCATTCACTGCTACGAACTGATGGCGGTCATATAAGTACGATTTAAACCATGCTAATGCACTTCCACTGATGCCAACAAAGTGTTCAAGTCTATGCAAAAGAATGTTGTGGTCAATTGTGTCAAACGCAGCACTAAGATCCAATAAAACTAATAGAGAGATACACCCACGATCAGATGATAAGAGCAGATCATTTGTAACTCTAAGGAGAGCAGTCTCAGTACTATGATACGTTCTAAATCCTGACTGGAAATCCTCACATATACCATTATTCTCTAAGAAGGAATATACTTGTGAGGATACCACCTTTTCTAGTATCTTGGACAGAAAAGGGAGATTCGAGATTGGTCTATAACTAACAAGTTCTCTAGGGTCAAGTTGTGGCTTTTTTTTATGAGAGGCTTAATAACAGCCAGTTTGAAGGTTTTGGGGACATATCCTAATGACAATGAGGAATTAATAATAGTCAGAAGAGGACCTATGACTTCTGGAAGCACCTCTTTTAAGAGCTTAGATGGTATAGGGTCTAACATACATGTTGTTGGTTTAAATGATTTAACAAGTTTATACAATTCTTCCTCTCCTATAGTAGAGAATGAGTGGAACTGTTCCTCAGGGGGTCTATAGTGCACTGTCTGATGTGATACGGTAGCTGACGGCTGAATGGTTGCAATTTTATCTCTAATAGTATCGATTTTAGAAGTAAAGTAGTTCATAAAGTCATTACTGTTGTGGTGTTGGGAAATGTCAACACTTGTTCAGGCTTTATTTTTCGTTAATTTAGCCACTGTATTGAATAAATACCTGGGGTTATGTTTGTTTTCTTCTAAAAGAGAAGAAAAGTAATCAGATCTAGCAGGTTTTAATGCTTTTCTATAGGATATGCTACTTTCCCGCCAAGCAATACGAAATACCTCTAGTTTTGTTTTCCTCCAGCTGCGCTCCATTTTTCGGGCTGCTCTCTTTAGGGTGCGAGTATGCTCATTATACCATGGTGTCAAACTGTTTTCCTTAACCTTCCTTAAGCGTAAAGGAGCAACTGTATTTAAAGTGCTAGAAAAGAGAGAGTCCATAGTTTCTGTTACATCATCAAGTTGTTCTGAGGTTTTGGATATGCTAAGGAATTTGGATACATCAGGAAGATAACTTAAAAAGCAGTCTTTTGTGGTAGAAGTGATGGTTCTTCGATACTTGTAACAAGAAGTAGAATTTACAATTTTGGCTATATGAAGTTTACACAGAACTAAATAATGATCTGAGATATCATCACTTGGCTGAATAATTTCAACACTATCAACATCAATTCCATGTGACAGTATTAAATCTAGAGTATGATTTCGACAATGAGTAGGTCCTGAAACATGTTGTCTAACACCAATAGAGTTCAGAATGTCTATAAATGCTGATCTCAATGCGTCTTTTTCATTATCGACATGGATATTAAAATCACCAACTATTAAGACTTTATCTGCAGCCAGAACTAACTCGGATGTAAAATCACCAAACTCTTTAATAAAGTCTGTATGGTGCCCTGGTGGCCTGTATACAGTAGCCAGTACAAACATAACAGGGGATTTATCATTAACATTGGTTTCTCTGGATAATGTTATATGAAGCACCATTACTTCAAACGAGTTATACTTGAAGCCTGCCCTCTGAGAAATCCTAAAAACGTTATTATAAATTGAAGCAACTCCTCCCCCTTTGCCTTTTAAACGCGGCTCATGTTTATAACAGTAATCTTGGGGGGTGGACTCATTTAAAATAATGTAATCATCAGGTTTTAGCCAAGTTTCTGTCAAACAGAGCACATCTATATTATGATCAGTTATCATATTATTTACAAAAAGTGTTTTCGTAGAAATGGATCTGATATTCAGTAAGCCAATCTTTATCATTTGTTTATCCATATTGCATTTGTTTTTTATTTGTTGAACCTCAATTAAATTGTTAACCTTAAACTTGGTTTGGACATTTTTTGTATTTTCTAGTTCGGGGAACAGACACAGTCTCTATAGTGTGATATCTAGGTGAAAGAGTCTCTATGTGCTGAGAATTAACTGACCTCTGACGGGAGGCAGCTAGCAGACGGTCGGTTTAGCCAGTCTGTCTGCTTCCTGACCTGGGCCCCAGTTAGTCAAGTATAAACACTAAGACTATTTGCCATATTTCTAGACAGAAGAGCAGCACCACTTCTTCAGCAGCACTCTTTGCAGCAGACTTCGCTTACGGCCATACCAACCTGGCTATGCCCGATCTCGTCTGATCTCGGAAGCTAAGCAGGTTTGGGCCTGGTTAGTACTTGGATGGGAGACCGCCTGGGAATACCAGGTGCTGTAAGCTTTTTGGACATTTTTCACTTAGTATATAATAATTTTGCCAAAAAATAGAGTCAATGCCCGATCTCTGAATATTAGCAGGTTTGGGCCTGGTTAGTACATGGATGGGAGACTGCCTGGGAATACCAGGTGCTTTAATCTTTTTGGAAAATTTCACGAATTATATAATAATCTTTCATTTAAAAAAAAAAAAAAAAGAGTCAATGCCCGATCTCTGAATCTTAGCAGGTTTAGGTCTGGTTAGTACTTTCATGAGAGACTGCCTAGGAATACCAGGTGCTTTAAGCTTTTGTTTTTTCTTTCCTACTTATATAATGTACTGGCGATAAGATTAGCTGTTCTTTAAATAGCCCTCTCTTTGCAGCAGACTTCGCTTACGGCCATACCAACCTGGCTATGCCCGATCTCGTCTGATCTCGGAAGCTAAGCAGGTTTGGGCCTGGTTAGTACATGGATGGGAGACTGCCTGGGAATACCAGGTGCTGTAAGCTTTTTGGACATTTTTCACTTAGTATATAATAATTGTTGCATTCACTATGTCACGGGTGTTCGTAATGTAACGCAGGATAATAGGTGGGAGGTTTCACTTACCTGATTGAAGCATGGACCAGTCAAATCCCAAACAGGTGTGTTAAATCCAGTAATGAATGAGCGCGGGCTATAAGTGGGAGCGAGTATTCATTTTGGCATGTTGTCTCATCAGGAGAGATGCGCCACCGGTAAGCTGCTGTTTTTATCCATTGAGTTTGTTGTCTGTTGCGTTACTGCTGTGCTGCCGTTATATGTGCGCGGTTTGTATGATTGATAACTGTTACTTTGGTCACGCTGATAAAACCTTGTGTGCGATCTGATGTTTAATATTGTCGGCTCGATAGTATCCGTGGCTATAAAAAGGCAAATGTTTGAAATTGGAGCGTTTCACTGTCACACGAGTTACTTCCTGTTTGCGGTGCTGGATGGGTAATGTAGTTGATCACTTTACATTTTGTAATGGATTACTATGCTCAGCGATGCCACTTAGAACTACACTCACTGTTTTTCACTTTGAGCCAACAGACTGAGAACGCTATTGGTTTAATGTGTAACATTGACATTGTATATTTGGTGTGTGTGAAGTTGTTGCATTTCTGTGTTAATATGCATGTGCTTAGTATTTAAACTAAATGGCTACACAAAGTATATTATGATATTTATAAGATTAAATACTGACTATATTGAAATTTATATTTTATTTATATTTGTATATATTATATTATGTAATCTATATTTATATTTAGATTTTATGGTTATCAGTATTGTTTACATTATAACCTCTCTATTTCTCCAGGTTTATAACCTGCTGATGATATTTGTGGACTAATCAACTGTAATTAAAAATGAACCAAGAATAAATAAAATCCACTACAAGTTGTAACAACGTGTCCTCTCCTGACGCCCCGTTCGGTGGGGATATTCTTAAAGAACCGAACAGTTATAAACCGCGGCCCACTGCACTGGATTGAATGCAGCAAAAAACAGCCACGGACTGCTTCATTAAGGAAGCTCAATCAACCCAGGATCAGCTGGCCTCTCACTTCTTTGACTGACCCCAAGTTTATCATTAATCAAACTGCCCGTTGATCAAGGATAAAGGAGCTCGTGTGCACATTGGCATTGACGTCTCTCCAGTCAACACAAAGGGAGTAACAATGGCAGACTTGGAAAAGCTTAAAAGTGTGCGATCAAGAGCACAGGCTTCATTCACCAAAAGGGCTCATACTCTCACCAAACCGGGACTCTTGGAACCGACTGAAGTTCTCAGTGAATGGAAGATTTTCAGGACAGACTTTTTTAAAGTCATAGATGCGGGACATGAGTATGCTGAAGCCCTGAGAGAGTCAACGGATGAGGAGGTCATAGAATCTGCAAACCAAATTGATGAAAAGACAGCGGAGTGTGAGAACAGGTTCCTCGAGGTAAAGAATGCTTCCCAGGAAACCTTTTGGACCAGCTATGCAGAGGAGGTGTTTTTTAAGCAGGTCAAAACAGCTGAGTCGGCCATCACTCAGGCAGAGGAAGAGGAAGTTAACCCTCGGAAGTCAGTCAAGGACCGTAGGCTAAGAAATAGAGGTCTTGAGAGAGAGGTCATTGAACTCAGAGAAATGCTAGTAGAGTGGAAGGAGTTGGTTCCTGGTTCGAGGGCATTAGATCTCAGGACACGCCACAAGACACTAAAGAAGAGGGTCCTGGCGTTGTCTGACAAACTGGAGGAGGACGAAGCAGACCACGTGAAGGGTAGAGAAAGAAACCTGGAAGATGAAAGCAGCGCGGTTGGTGATCCGATACGAGATGCTCCTTTCATCTCTCTCCCTGACATATTTGCCGATCGCCAGCTGAAGCCCAAAACGTATGCGGGGGCATTGAACATGAACACACGGCCCCTCTCACAGCAGAGCAGCCCGGAAAGGACCAAAGGAAACTTTAATCTCAAGCCTCAAATCAGCCTTGAAAGAGCACGGCTACCGACTTTCTCTGGTGACATGAGGGACTATTACCGCTGGAAGACTGAGTGGGAGGACCTACAAGAATTGGGTAACCCACAAGGTGTGGAATGTATAAAAAAGTTCCACTTATTAAATAGTCTCCACGAAAAGGTCAAGAAGGATCTCGTCCTATCTAGCTGTGGATCCGCCGACGATATGTTCAGGCTGCTGGACAGCAAATACGGGAACAAAGCAAAAATAGTCCTAATGATCACCAGCGAAGTCCAGTCTCTTCCCCCTGTTAAAGGAAACAATCCAAGAAGAACCATTGAACTGATCCAGGCTGTTGAAAGAGCACTGTACAACCTCCAGATTCTTGGTGAAGAGGATGCCGTGAAGAACCGTGTTGTTGCTCAATCTCTTGAAAGCAAGCTTCCCAGTTCACTCAAGAAGGAGTGGATTATGCACAAAACTGACCCAGCAAACAGGTTCTCTCCAAAGTATCATTTTGATTGCCTCCTAGGATTCTTGAAAAGGCAAGAGGAGATTCTTGAGGAATTGGATCAGTTGGAGCCAAGCCCTGTGGACAAAGGCCCTGTGGAAAAGGGTGCTGCAGACTACCCAGATAAGAGAGGGAGGAAGGCTTTTACTAAATCCACAGCAGGTCAGAAGGACGACTATCCCAGCTGTACTGTCTGTGAAGATGACTCCCATGCTGGCAAGCTATTTGCGTGCAAGATTTTCAGGGAGCAAGATCTCTTAAGAAAAAGGGCCCATGTGAAGAAGCTAGGGTTGTGCTCCAAGTGTTTGAGGCCCCACCCCAAGGATGGTAAAGGATGCACACCCAGATACCTCTGCCCAAAAGTAGACTGTCGGAAAGGAGGGGTGTCGGACCACAATTACCTTCTGTGTCCTAAGCTACCGACTCCAAAGAAGGACTACAGCAGTGAGGAGCAGAGTACCATAAAAATTGGAGGAAAGAAACTTGGCCTAACCAACAAACAAGAGGAGTTTCTGGCAGAACTTACTCCAGAACAAAGAGAGAAATACAAGAATGCATTCTCAAACAAAATATCATCAACTGTATGTGCCAAGACTGGAGATGCACTGCAAGAACATCCAGTGGTGATGATGCTGATGGAAGTGACGACAAACTCGGGTTGCCTTATTGGCTCCCTAATCGACCTCGCATCTGATACCAATTATATCACCAATGAAACTGCCGATCAACTTGGACTGTGCGGTGAGAACATCAGGCTTATAGTCCATGGAATCGGGGGAATGAAGAAGACTGTCCTGACCAAAAGATATTCCCTGCGGCTGAAGGTGAAGACATCCAAGGGAAAAGTGGCAGAGCATAGAATTCTCTGCTATGGCCTGGAAAACATCGCCGAAGTGACTCAATCAGTCACTGCCGAGCAACTGCAGAAGTTTTTCCCAAATGTACCCAGAGACGAACTGGTCCGTCCCACAAAGATTGACCTTCTTATCAGTCATCGGGAAGGTCGTCTTGTTCCCCAGCCAATCAGGATTGTGGAAGACCTCGTTCTCTGGGACGGTCCCCTAGGAAAGACCGTTGGGGGAACCCATCCCGATCTCATTGAGACAGTTGACATGGCCGTGTACTGCTCCGAGACTCACCTTGCGAGAACCATGAGATCAGCCTCGATGGCGTATAAAGAGACCATCATACCTCGGGAAGAGGAAGGAAATGCGCTTGTCCGGAGCACAGCAACAGCCAACAAAGACGTCTTCGAGTGGTTCAGGAGGGGCAGCATCGTAGCTGCGTGCAGTCCCCAATGTGGTGGCTGCAAGTGTGGTAGGTGCCCCCCTGGAGGAAAAGAAATGACCCTTAAGGAAGAGCGGGACCTGGAAAAGATAAAAGAATGCCTAACATACGTGCTGGCGGACAAACACAGCAACTCTCCCCACTGGGACGCAGCTTATCCCTGGAAGAAAGACCTCACAGCACTGCCAAACAATCGGCAGGCAGTGGAGGCGACCTTCAGAAACACTGAGAAACGTCTGGAGAAAGATCCTGTGTGGAAGGCTGCATACAAAGAACAAATACATGAAATGGTTTCAAGAGGGGCTGCTGCAAAACTCACAAGGGAGGAAATTAACAACTGGGAAGGACCTAAATGGTACATCAGCCATCTGGTTGCACCGAACCCTCACTCCTCCTCAACCCCTGTGAGAATTGTGTGGAATAGTAGCCAAGAGTTCCGAGGCATAAGTCTAAATGATCTCCTTCACAAGGGTCCTGATGTACTCAATTCCATCAGAGGTGTCCTTCTGAGGTTCAGGAGTGGACTCCATGCCACACTAGGCGATGTAAAAAAGATGTATAACTCAGTGTGGCTGAAAGATGATGAAGTTCACCTCCACCGCTTTCTCTGGAGAGACTACCCTGAGGACAACATTGAGGAGTTTGCAGTCGTCAGAGTAAATATCGGCGATTAAACCAGCAGGATGTATTGCCCAAGTTGCAATGAAAGAGACAGCCAACCTTCCTCAGTTTGCTGATATGATTGAAGAACGGCGAGCTCTGACTGAGGACAGCTATGTGGATGACATCCTGACCTCACATGATGACCTCAAGACACTGGAGAGGATCACCAAAGGGGTGGAGGAGATTTTGAGAGCGGGAGGCTTCTTCCTGAAACCATGGGTTCTGTCACGCCAAAGTGGGAGGAGTGGAGCCCCTTCTGAAACAACTGTACCCACGACCCTCGTACTGCCCAACCAAATGCATGATGGGGAGAACAAAGCGCTTGGGGTCGGTTACGAACCTGAGACAGACAAGCTCCGGTTGCTAACTTCTATCAACTTCTCTAAGAAAAGAGGGAAAATGAGGACAGGATTTAATCTGAGCATGGAGGATGTCAGGGAAGGAACACCAAATCCCCTTAACCGACGCATACTTCTTAGCCAGATTGCCGCATTATACGACCCGGTTGGTCTTGCCTCACCAGCCAAACAGAGGGGAGTGATGTTGGTACGAGAATCATTCCAGGAAGCTGGCAAGGACAACCTATTTAAAGACACATGGGATGCCCCTCTCTCACTGAAACTTAGAGAAGCCGCAATAACGCTCTTTGAAGAATTTGTGAGACTTGGCCAGGTAAGGTTTGAGAGAAGCCTCACGCCTCCTGGAGCCATAGGCCCACCGACAGGGATCACGTTCTCAGATGGAAGCGAATCCTCCTATGGAGCCGTACTCTACCTGCGGTGGGAGAACCAAGACAAGGTTGTAATGAAGTTGGTGGAATCCAAGGCTAAACTGACCCCTCTCGACCAAAAAGGAGATGTGATCAAAGCAGAACTCTGTGGCGCGGTCTTCGCTACCCGCCTAAAAAAGTATTTTGAGAAGCACTGCCACATTAAAGTTAAGCAATGGATTCACTTTGTGGACAGCCAAACAATCCTGGCAGCCATCCAAAAGGACAGCTACGGCTTCCAGACCTTTTTCGCAAATCGAATCGGTGAGATTCAGAAAGCCGGACATGTGGAGGATTGGAGGTGGATTGAAGGCAGACGAAACATTGCTGACATTCTTACCAGAGGTGCAACTCCGGAGGAACTTGATGAAGGGTCAGAATGGCAGCAAGGCCCTGAGTTCCTGAAATGGCCTAAGACCGACTGGCCTATGAAGATGGCCAGTGAGATTACACCCTCTGCTGCTGAAGATGTGGGAAAACTTCAGCGGAAAGCCTTCTCAGCTGTGATTACCAGGGCCCAGTCAAAAGAAAGAACTGACCTTAACGGGCCTGACATCAATGCGGACCTCAGACATGGAGTCAACGGTAGATCAACATCACCAGCTGTCTCGGGTGCAACATCAGTGGCAGACAGACAGAGAAGGCCCTGGGCGATTGGTTTGGTACGCCTTGTGAAACCTCAACGCTTCAGTTCTCTGTCTAAGCTGTGTGGTTCCATAGCCTGGACTCGAAGGCCTGCAGAAACCTGGCTGAGAAAATGCCAGGCACCTGACTCCTCAAAGTGGGAGGCAAACTGCTCTGTCTTGTCAACTGAGGAGAGAGCGCAAGCTTTCCAAGACCTGGTCCTCGCAGCCCAAGATGGCAGTCAGTTCCTGGACTCAACACTGAACCGCTTGGTGGTCCACAAAGACGAGAGCACAGGAATCCTTCTCTGTGGAGGACGAATCCAGTCCTGGAAAGAAGATGGAACAGCTGTTCCTTTAATTCCATTTCGTTCATGGCTCGCAACACTACTGTCAAGAGAAGCTCATGACGAGAACCATGAAGGTGTTGCTGCCACGCTTCTGCGCACCAGGAGGAAGGCATGGATTGTGCAAGGTCGGAGGATAGTAAAGAAAGTTGTAAACAACTGTATTACATGTCGCAAACTGAAAGGGAAGATGTGCCAGCAGATGATGAGTGATCTGCCGCCAGAACGCTCACAGCGTGCTAACCCATTTGAGTATACCACACTAGACCTCTTTGGCCCCTTTGAAATCAAGGATGCTGTCAAGAAAAGAACAGGAAAAAAAGTTTGGGGCATAGTATTCTGTTGCATGGCATCAAGGGCAGTCCATGTGGACCTCGTTGACGACCAATCATCTGAAAGCTTTCTCCAAACTTACTCCCGCTTTGTAGCATTGAGAGGCAATCCCAGAAAATTGTGGTCAGATAGAGGAACCAATTTCATTGGAGCTAAACCTGCCCTACAAGATTTGCATAGGTACTTAGCTACCTTACGGGAAGCATCCATAGAGGACAAAGCCGCCAAGAATGGGACAGTGTGGGCATGGAACTTTCATCCGGCTGACGCACCTCATCGCAACGGGTCTGCGGAAGCTGCAGTTAAGCTCATAAAAAGGGCTCTCACTAGCCTCGGAGGGACAACAAGCTCGCTCACCTGGGGTGAGCTCCAAACCCTCTTCTACCAGGCAGCTAACCTCACAAATGAAAGGCCGATTGACGCTAGGGCACAAGAACAAGAAGACTCTACAGAGTATTTGACCCCCAATACTCTGCTTCTCGGGAGGACCAGGCAAGGGGGAGATACAGGAGGAATTGACTTGTGCACCCATCCCTGGCGCCGTTTCAGATCCATCCAGATTGGTGTGGATATGTTCTGGAAGAAGTGGAGTGAACTGGCCGGACCTAATTTATTCATTCGGCCAAAGTGGCACCAGACCCAAAGAAATGTAGCGATAGGTGACATTGTTTGGATTGCTGATCAAAACGCACTGCGAGGGCAATTCCGGCTCGGACGGATCCAGGCTGTGTACCCTGACAAGAAAGGACTTGTGAGAGACGCAGACGTTAAGACGTGTGCAGGCCCCCCTGCCTCCCTTATAGTTGGGCAACTGAAGAGGAATACTCAGCAGTTGACGTCAGTCATCCTACGGCGAGACGTGAGGAGACTGGTAGTCCTCATCCCTGTGGAAGACCAGTGACTCCTAGACCTCGTCTCTTTGGCCACCAGTTCTCCAGGCGCTGCCTAAACACCCAAACCCCAATTATGAAGGCATTACCTCAGGATACCTCTTTCTCTCTCTCTCTTTCTCTCTTTTTTTTTTTTTTTTTTTTCACTGGTTGGTATGCTTCTATGCTGCCTTCACCACCACTTGCACCACCATTCACGAAGAATGAAGAGTACATACCCCATATGACCAAACCTGGCAGAACACCACACATCTGTCAGGGGAGGTGTCTGAACAATGACAATGGTGTCCTATTCTTCATGAAGAAGAAAAAAACAAAAAAAAAAAAACAAAAAAAAAACAAAGGATATATATGTGGTGTAATATTTTGCCTGTGACCGCCTTAAATCACATGATCAGTCGGTCAAGTGGGAGGTGTTGCGTTCACTATGTCACGGGTGTTCGTAATGTAACGCAGGATAATAGGTGGGAGGTTTCACTTACCTGATTGAAGCATGGACCAGTCAAATCCCAAACAGGTGTGTTAAATCCAGTAATGAATGAGCGCGGGCTATAAGTGGGAGCGAGTATTCATTTTGGCATGTTGTCTCGTCAGGAGAGATGCGCCACCGGTAAGCTGCTGTTTTTATCCATTGAGTTTGTTGTCTGTTGCGTTACTGCTGTGCTGCCGTTATATGTGCGCGGTTTGTATGATTGATAACTGTTACTTTGGTCACGCTGATAAAACCTTGTGTGCGATCTGATGTTTAATATTGTCGGCTCGATAGTATCTGTGGCTATAAAAAGGCAAATGTTTGAAATTGGAGCGTTTCACTGTCACACGAGTTACTTCCTGTTTGCGGTGCTGGATGGGTAATGTAGTTGATCACTTTACATTTTGTAATGGATTACTATGCTCAGCGATGCCACTTAGAACTACACTCACTGTTTTTCACTTTGAGCCAACAGACTGAGAACGCTATTGGTTTAATGTGTAACATTGACATTGTATATTTGGTGTGTGTGAAGTTGTTGCATTTCTGTGTTAATATGCATGTGCTTAGTATTTAAACTAAATGGCTACACAAACTATATTATGATATTTATAAGATCAAATACTGACTATATTGAAATGTATATTTTATTTATATTTGTATATATTATATTATGTAATCTATATTTATATTTAGATTTTATGGTTATCAGTATTGTTTACATTATAACCTCTCTATTTCTCCAGGTTTATAACCTGCTGCTGATATTTGTGGACTAATCAACTGTAATTAAAAATGAACCAAGAATAAATAAAATCCACTACGAGTTGTAACAACGTGTCCTCTCCTGACGCCCCGTTCGGTGGGGATATTCTTAAAGAACCGAACAATAATTTTGCCAAAAAATAGAGTCAATGCCGATCTCTGAATATTTGCAGGTTTGGGCCTGGTTAGTACATGGATGGGAGACTGCCTGGGAATACCAGGTGCTTTAATCTTTTTGGAAAATTTCACGAATTATATAATAATCTTTCATTAAAAAAAAAAAAAAAAGTCAATGCCCGATCTCTGAATCTTAGCAGGTTTAGGTCTGGTTAGTACTTTTATGAGAGACTGCCTAGGAACACCAGGTGCTTTAAGCTTTTGGGTTTTCTTTCCTACTTATATAATGTACTGGCGATAAGATTGGCTGTTCTTTAAATAGCCCTCTCTTCAATCAATCAATCACCTTTATTTATATAGTGCTTTAAACAAAATACATTGCGTCAAAGCACTGAACAACATTCATTTGGAAAACAGTGTCTCAATAATGCAAAATGATAGTTAAAGGCAGTTCATCATTGAATTCAGCTATGTCATCTCTGTTCAGTTGAAATAGTGTCTGTTTTTATTTGCAATCAAGTCAATGATATCGCTGTAGATGAAGTGACCCCAACTAAGCAAGCCAGAGGCGACAGCGGCAAGGAACCGAAACTCCATCGGTGACAGAATGGAGAAAAAAACCTTGGGAGAAACCAGGCTCAGTTGGGGGGTCAGTTCTCCTCTGACCAGACGAAAACCAGTAGTTCAATTCCAGGCTGCAGCAAAGTCAGATTGTGCAGAAGAATCATCTGTTTCCTGTGGTCTTGTCCTGGTGCTCCTCTGAGACAAGGTCTTTACAGGGGATCTGTATCTGGGGCTCTAGTTGTCCTGGTCTCCGCTGTCTTTCAGGGCAGTAGAGGTCCTTTCTAGGTGCTGATCCACCATCTGGTCTGGATACGTACTGGATCCGGGTGACTGCAGTGACCCTCTGATCTGGACACAGACTGGATCTCGTGGCCACGGTGACCTCGGAACAAGAGAGAAACAGACAAATATTAGCGTAGATGCCATTCTTCTAATGATGTAGAAAGTACGGTGTTATGTGAAGTGTTTCCGGTTCCGGTTTACCTAATTAATGCAGCCTAAAAATCCTTTAACGGATTTGGATATTAAAAGCATATTAGTATGTTATGTGTATGCCAGGTTAAAGAGATGGGTCTTTAATCTAGATTTAAACTGCAAGAGTGTGTCTGCCTCCCGAACAATGTTAGGTAGGTTATTCCAGAGTTTAGGCGCCAAATAGGAAAAGGATCTGCCGCCCGCAGTTGATTTTGATATTCTAGGTATTATCAAATTGCCTGAGTTTTGAGAACGTAGCGGACGTAGAGGAGTATAATGTAAAAGGAGCTCATTCAAATACTGAGGTGCTAAACCATTCAGGGCTTTATAAGTAATAAGCAATATTTTAAAATCTATACGATGTTTGATAGGGAGCCAGTGCAGTGTGGACAGGACCGGGCTAATATGGTCATACTTCCTGGTTCTAGTAAGAACTCTTGCTGCTGCATTTTGGACTAGCTGTAGTTTGTTTACCAAGCGTGCAGAACAACCACCCAATAAACCATTACAATAGTCTAACCTTGAAGTCATAAATGCATGGATTAACATTTCTGCATTTGACATTGAGAGCATAGGCCGTAATTTAGATATATTTTTGAGATGGAAAAATGCAGTTTTACAAATGCTAGAAACGTGTCTTTCTAAGGAAAGATTGCGATCAAGTAGCACACCTAGGTTCCTAACTGATGACGAAGAATTGACAGAGCAACCATCAAGTCTTAGACAGTGTTCTAGGTTATTACAAGCAGAGTTTTTAGGCCCTATGATTAACACCTCTGTTTTTTCTGAATTTAGCAGTAAGAAATTACTCGTCATCCAATTTTTTATATCGACTATGCATTCCATTAGTTTTTCAAATTGGTGTGTTTCACCAGGCTGCGAGGAAATATAGAGCTGCGTATCATCAGCATAACAGTGAAAGCTAACACCATGTTTCCTGATGATATCTCCCAAGGGTAACATATAAAGCGTGAAGAGTAGCGGCCCTAGTACTGAGCCTTGAGGTACTCCATACTGCACTTGTGATCGATATGATACATCTTCATTCACTGCTACGAACTGATGGCGGTCATATAAGTACGATTTAAACCATGCTAATGCACTTCCACTGATGCCAACAAAGTGTTCAAGTCTATGCAAAAGAATGTTGTGGTCAATTGTGTCAAACGCAGCACTAAGATCCAATAAAACTAATACAGAGATACACCCACGATCAGATGATAAGAGCAGATCATTTGTAACTCTAAGGAGAGCAGTCTCAGTACTATGATACGGTCTAAATCCTGACTGGAAATCCTCACATATACCATTATTCTCTAAGAAGGAATATACTTGTGAGGATACCACCTTTTCTAGTATCTTGGACAGAAAAGGGAGATTCGAGATTGGTCTATAACTAACAAGTTCTCTAGGGTCAAGTTGTGGCTTTTTTTTATGAGAGGCTTAATAACAGCCAGTTTGAAGGTTTTGGGGACATACCCTTATGACAATGAGGAATTAATAATAGTCAGAAGAGGACCTATGACTTCTGGAAGCACCTCTTTTAAGAGCTTAGATGGTATAGGGTCTAACATACATGTTGTTGGTTTAAATGATTTAACAAGTTTATACAATTCTTCCTCTCCTATAGTAGAGAATGAGTGGAACTGTTCCTCAGGGGGTCTATAGTGCACTGTCTGATGTGATACGGTAGCTGACGGCTGAATGGTTGCAATTTTATCTCTAATAGTATCGATTTTAGAAGTAAAGTAGTTCATAAAGTCATTACTGTTGTGGTGTTGGGAAATGTCAACACTTGTTGAGGCTTTATTTTTCGTTAATTTAGCCACTGTATTGAATAAATACCTGGGGTTATGTTTGTTTTCTTCTAAAAGAGAAGAAAAGTAATCAGATCTAGCAGGTTTTAATGCTTTTCTATAGGATATGCTACTTTCCCGCCAAGCAATACGAAATACCTCTAGTTTTGTTTTCCTCCAGCTGCGCTCCATTTTTCGGGCTGCTCTCTTTAGGGTGCGAGTATGCTCATTATACCATGGTGTCAAACTGTTTTCCTTAACCTTCCTTAAGCGTAAAGGAGCAACTGTATTTAAAGTGCTAGAAAAGAGAGAGTCCATAGTTTCTGTTACATCATCAAGTTGTTCTGAGGTTTTGGATATGCTAAGGAATTTGGATACATCAGGAAGATAACTTAAAAAGCAGTCTTTTGTGGTAGAAGTGATGGTTCTTCGATACTTGTAACAAGAAGTAGAATTTACAATTTTGGCTATATGAAGTTTACACAGAACTAAATAATGATCTGAGATATCATCACTTGGCTGAATAATTTCAACACTATCAACATCAATTCCATGTGACAGTATTAAATCTAGAGTATGATTTCGACAATGAGTAGGTCCTGAAACATGTTGTCTAACACCAATAGAGTTCAGAATGTCTATAAATGCTGATCCCAATGCGTCTTTTTCATTATCGACATAGATATTAAAATCACCAACTATTAAGACTTTATCTGCAGCCAGAACTAACTCGGATGTAAAATCACCAAACTCTTTAATAAAGTCTGTATGGTGCCCTGGTGGCCTGTATACAGTAGCCAGTACAAACATAACAGGGGATTTATCATTAACATTGGTTTCTCTGGATAATGTTATATGAAGCACCATTACTTCAAACGAGTTATACTTGAAGCCTGCCCTCTGAGAAATCCTAAAAACGTTATTATAAATTGAAGCAACTCCTCCCCCTTTGCCTTTTAAACGCGGCTCATGTTTATAACAGTAATCTTGGGGGGTGGACTCATTTAAAATAATGTAATCATCAGGTTTTAGCCAAGTTTCTGTCAAACAGAGCACATCTATATTATGATCAGTTATCATATTATTTACAAAAAGTGTTTTCGTAGAAATGGATCTGATATTCAGTAAGCCAATCTTTATCATTTTTTTATCCATATTGCATTTGTTTTTTATTTGTTGAACCTCAATTAAATTGTTAACCTTAAACTTGGTTTGGACATTTTTTGTATTTTCTAGTTCGGGGAACAGACACAGTCTCTATAGTGTGATATCTAGGTGAAAGAGTCTCTATGTGCTGAGAATTAACTGACCTCTGATGGGAGGCAGCTAGCAGACGGTCGGTTTAGCCAGTCTGTCTGCTTCCTGACCTGGGCCCCAGTTAGTCAAGTATAAACACTAAGACTATTTGCCATATTTCTAGACAGAAGAGCAGCACCACTTCTTCAGCAGCACTCTTTGCAGCAGACTTCGCTTACGGCCATACCAACCTGGCTATGCCCGATCTCGTCTGATCTCGGAAGCTAAGCAGGTTTGGGCCTGGTTAGTACATGGATGGGAGACTGCCTGGGAATACCAGGTGCTGTAAGCTTTTTGGACATTTTTCACTTAGTATATAATAATTGTTGCATTCACTATGTCACGGGTGTTCGTAATGTAACGCAGGATAATAGGTGGGAGGTTTCACTTACCTGATTGAAGCATGGACCAGTCAAATCCCAAACAGGTGTGTTAAATCCAGTAATGAATGAGCGCGGGCTATAAGTGGGAGCGAGTATTCATTTTGGCATGTTGTCTCGTCAGGAGAGATGCGCTACCGGTAAGCTGCTGTTTTTATCCATTGAGTTTGTTGTCTGTTGCGTTACTGCTGTGCTGCCGTTATATGTGCGCGGTTTGTATGATTGATAACTGTTACTTTGGTCACGCTGATAAAACCTTGTGTGCAATCTGATGTTTAATATTGTCGGCTCGATAGTATCCGTGGCTATAAAAAGGCAAATGTTTGAAATTGGAGCGTTTCACTGTCACACGAGTTACTTCCTGTTTGCGGTGCTGGATGGGTAATGTAGTTGATCACTTTACATTTTGTAATGGATTACTATGCTCAGCGATGCCTCTTAGAACTACACTCACTGTTTTTCACTTTGAGCCAACAGACTGAGAACGCTATTGGTTTAATGTGTAACATTGACATTGTATATTTGGTGTGTGTGAAGTTGTTGCATTTCTGTGTTAATATGCATGTGCTTAGTATTTAAACTAAATGGCTACACAAAGTATATTATGATATTTATAAGATTAAATACTGACTATATTGAAATTTATATTTTATTTATATTTGTATATATTATATTATGTAATCTATATTTATATTTAGATTTTATGGTTATCAGTATTGTTTACATTATAACCTCTCTATTTCTCCAGGTTTATAACCTGCTGATGGTATTTGTGGACTAATCAACTGTAATTAAAAATGAACCAAGAATAAATAAAATCCACTACGAGTTGTAACAACGTGTCCTCTCCTGACGCCCCGTTCGTTGGGGATATTCTTAAAGAACCGAACAGTTATAAACCGCGGCCCACTGCACTGGATTGAATGCAGCAAAAAACAGCCACGGACTGCTTCATTAAGGAAGCTCAATCAACCCAGGATCAGCTGGCCTCTCACTTCTTTGACTGACCCCAAGTTTATCATTAATCAAACTGCCCGTTGATCAAGGATAAAGGAGCTCGTGTGCACATTGGCATTGACGTCTCTCCAGTCAACACAAAGGGAGTAACAATGGCAGACTTGGAAAAGCTTAAAGTGTGCGATCAAGAGCACAGGCTTCATTCACCAAAAGGGCTCATACTCTCACCAAACCGGGACTCTTGGAACCGACTGAAGTTCTCAGTGAATGGAAGATTTTCAGGACAGACTTTTTTAAAGTCATAGATGCGGGACATGAGTATGCTGAAGCCCTGAGAGAGTCAACGGATGAGGAGGTCATAGAATCTGCAAACCAAATTGATGAAAAGACAGCGGAGTGTGAGAACAGGTTCCTCGAGGTAAAGAATGCCTCCCAGGAAACCTTTTGGACCAGCTATGCAGAGGAGGTGTTTTTTAAGCAGGTCAAAACAGCTGAGTCGGCCATCACTCAGGCAGAGGAAGAGGAAGTTAACCCTCGGAAGTCAGTCAAGGACCGTAGGCTAAGAAATAGAGGTCTTGAGAGAGAGGTCATTGAACTCAGAGAAATGCTAGTAGAGTGGAAGGAGTTGGTTCCTGGTTCGAGGGCATTAGATCTCAGGACACGCCACAAGACACTAAAGAAGAGGGTCCTGGCGTTGTCTGACAAACTGGAGGAGGACGAAGCAGACCACGTGAAGGGTAGAGAAAGAAACCTGGAAGATGAAAGCAGTGCGGTTGGTGATCCGATACGAGATGCTCCTTTCATCTCTCTCCCTGACATATTTGCCGATCGCCAGCTGAAGCCCAAAACGTATGCGGGGGCATTGAACATGAACACACGGCCCCTCTCACAGCAGAGCAGCCCGGAAAGGACCAAAGGAAACTTTAATCTCAAGCCTCAAATCAGCCTTGAAAGAGCACGGCTACCGACTTTCTCTGGTGACATGAGGGACTATTACCGCTGGAAGACTGAGTGGGAGGACCTACAAGAATTGGGTAACCCACAAGGTGTGGAATGTATAAAAAAGTTCCACTTATTAAATAGTCTCCACGAAAAGGTCAAGAAGGATCTCGTCCTATCTAGCTGTGGATCCGCCGACGATATGTTCAGGCTGCTGGACAGCAAATACGGGAACAAAGCAAAAATAGTCCTAATGATCACCAGCGAAGTCCAGTCTCTTCCCCCTGTTAAAGGAAACAATCCAAGAAGAACCATTGAACTGATCCAGGCTGTTGAAAGAGCACTGTACAACCTCCAGATTCTTGGTGAAGAGGATGCCGTGAAGAACCGTGTTGTTGCTCAATCTCTTGAAAGCAAGCTTCCCAGTTCACTCAAGAAGGAGTGGATTATGCACAAAACTGACCCAGCAAACAGGTTCTCTCCAAAGTATCATTTTGATTGCCTCCTAGGATTCTTGAAAAGGCAAGAGGAGATTCTTGAGGAATTGGATCAGTTGGAGCCAAGCCCTGTGGACAAAGGGCCTGTGGAAAAGGGTGCTGCAGACTACCCAGATAAGAGAGGGAGGAAGGCTTTTACTAAATCCACAGCAGGTCAGAAGGACGACTATCCCAGCTGTACTGTCTGTGAAGATGACTCCCATGCTGGCAAGCTATTTGCGTGCAAGATTTTCAGGGAGCAAGATCTCTTAAGAAAAAGGGCCCATGTGAAGAAGCTAGGGTTGTGCTCCAAGTGTTTGAGGCCCCACCCCAAGGATGGTAAAGGATGCACACCCAGATACCTCTGCCCAAAAGTAGACTGTCGGAAAGGAGGGGTGTCGGACCACAATTACCTTCTGTGTCCTAAGCTACCGACTCCAAAGAAGGACTACAGCAGTGAGGAGCAGAGTACCATAAAAATTGGAGGAAAGAAACTTGGCCTAACCAACAAACAAGAGGAGTTTCTGGCAGAACTTACTCCAGAACAAAGAGAGAAATACAAGAATGCATTCTCAAACAAAATATCATCAACTGTATGTGCCAAGACTGGAGATGCACTGCAAGAACATCCAGTGGTGATGATGCTGATGGAAGTGACGACAAACTCGGGTTGCCTTATTGGCTCCCTAATCGACCTCGCATCTGATACCAATTATATCACCAATGAAACTGCCGATCAACTTGGACTGTGCGGTGAGAACATCAGGCTTATAGTCCATGGAATCGGGGGAATGAAGAAGACTGTCCTGACCAAAAGATATTCCCTGCGGCTGAAGGTGAAGACATCCAAGGGAAAAGTGGCAGAGCATAGAATTCTCTGCTATGGCCTGGAAAACATCGCCGAAGTGACTCAATCAGTCACTGCCGAGCAACTGCAGAAGTTTTTCCCAAATGTACCCAGAGACGAACTGCTCCGAGACTCACCTTGCGAGAACCATGAGATCAGCCTCGATGGCGTATAAAGAGACCATCATACCTCGGGAAGAGGAAGGAAATGCGCTTGTCCGGAGCACAGCAACAGCCAACAAAGACGTCTTCGAGTGGTTCAGGAGGGGCAGCATCGTAGCTGCGTGCAGTCCCCAATGTGGTGGCTGCAAGTGTGGTAGGTGCCCCCCTGGAGGTAAAGAAATGACCCTTAAGGAAGAGCGGGACCTGGAAAAGATAAAAGAATGCCTAACATACGTGCTGGTGGACAAACACAGCAACTCTCCCCACTGGGACACAGCTTATCCCTGGAAGAAAGACCTCACAGCACTGCCAAACAATCGGCAGGCAGTGGAGGCGACCTTCAGAAACACTGAGAAACGTCTGGAGAAAGATCCTGTGTGGAAGGCTGCATACAAAGAACAAATACATGAAATGGTTTCAAGAGGGGCTGCTGCAAAACTCACAAGGGAGGAAATTAACAACTGGGAAGGACCTAAATGGTACATCAGCCATCTGGTTGCACCGAACCCTCACTCCTCCTCAACCCCTGTGAGAATTGTGTGGAATAGTAGCCAAGAGTTCCGAGGCATAAGTCTAAATGATCTCCTTCACAAGGGTCCTGATGTACTCAATTCCATCAGAGGTGTCCTTCTGAGGTTCAGGAGTGGACTCCATGCCACACTAGGCGATGTAAAAAAGATGTATAACTCAGTGTGGCTGAAAGATGATGAAGTTCACCTCCACCGCTTTCTCTGGAGAGACTACCCTGAGGACAACATTGAGGAGTTTGCAGTCGTCAGAGTAAATATCGGCGATTAAACCAGCAGGATGTATTGCCCAAGTTGCAATGAAAGAGACAGCCAACCTTCCTCAGTTTGCTTATATGATTGAAGAACGGCGAGCTCTGACTGAGGACAGCTATGTGGATGACATCCTGACCTCACATGATGACCTCAAGACACTGGAGAGGATCACCAAAGGGGTGGAGGAGATTTTGAGAGCGGGAGGCTTCTTCCTGAAACCATGGGTTCTGTCACGCCAAAGTGGGAGGAGTGGAGCCCCTTCTGAAACAACTGTACCCACGACCCTCGTACTGCCCAACCAAATGCATGATGGGGAGAACAAAGCGCTTGGGGTCGGTTACGAACCTGAGACAGACAAGCTCCGGTTGCTAACTTCTATCAACTTCTCTAAGAAAAGAGGGAAAATGAGGACAGGATTTAATCTGAGCATGGAGGATGTCAGGGAAGGAACACCAAATCCCCTTAACCGACGCATACTTCTTAGCCAGATTGCCGCATTATACGACCCGGTTGGTCTTGCCTCACCAGCCAAACAGAGGGGAGTGATGTTGGTACGAGAATCATTCCAGGAAGCTGGCAAGGACAACCTATTTAAAGACACATGGGATGCCCCTCTCTCACTGAAACTTAGAGAAGCCGCAATAACGCTCTTCGAAGAATTTGTGAGACTTGGCCAGGTAAGGTTTGAGAGAAGCCTCACGCCTCCTGGAGCCATAGGCCCACCGACAGGGATCACGTTCTCAGATGGAAGCGAATCCTCCTATGGAGCCGTACTCTACCTGCGGTGGGAGAACCAAGACAAGGTTGTAATGAAGTTGGTGGAATCCAAGGCTAAACTGACCCCTCTCGACCAAAAAGGAGATGTGATCAAAGCAGAACTCTGTGGCGCGGTCTTCGCTACCCGCCTAAAAAAGTATTTTGAGAAGCACTGCCACATTAAAGTTAAGCAATGGATTCTCTTTGTGGACAGCCAAACAATCCTGGCAGCCATCCAAAAGGACAGCTACGGCTTCCAGACCTTTTTCGCAAATCGAATCGGTGAGATTCAGAAAGCCGGACATGTGGAAGATTGGAGGTGGATTGAAGGCAGACGAAACATTGCTGACATTCTTACCAGAGGTGCAACTCCGGAGGAACTTGATGAAGGGTCAGAATGGCAGCAAGGCCCTGAGTTCCTGAAATGGCCTAAGACCGACTGGCCTATGAAGATGGCCAGTGAGATTACACCCTCTGCTGCTGAAGATGTGGGAAAACTTCAGCGGAAAGCCTTCTCAGCTGTGATTACCAGGGCCCAGTCAAAAGAAAGAACTGACCTTAACGGGCCTGACATCAATGCGGACCTCAGACATGGAGTCAACGGTAGATCAACATCACCAGCTGTCTCGGGTGCAACATCAGTGGCAGACAGACAGAGAAGGCCCTGGGCGATTGGTTTGGTACGCCTTGTGAAACCTCAACGCTTCAGTTCTCTGTCTAAGCTGTGTGGTTCCATAGCCTGGACTCGAAGGCCTGCAGAAACCTGGCTGAGAAAATGCCAGGCACCTGACTCCTCAAAGTGGGAGGCAAACTGCTCTGTCTTGTCAACTGAGGAGAGAGCGCAAGCTTTCCAAGACCTGGTCCTCGCAGCCCAAGATGGCAGTCAGTTCCTGGACTCAACACTGAACCGCTTGGTGGTCCACAAAGACGAGAGCACAGGAATCCTTCTCTGTGGAGGACGAATCCAGTCCTGGAAAGAAGATGGAACAGCTGTTCCTTTAATTCCATTTCGTTCATGGCTCGCAACACTACTGTCAAGAGAAGCTCATGACGAGAACCATGAAGGTGTTGCTGCCACGCTTCTGCGCACCAGGAGGAAGGCATGGATTGTGCAAGGTCGGAGGATAGTAAAGAAAGTTGTAAACAACTGTATTACATGTCGCAAACTGAAAGGGAAGATGTGCCAGCAGATGATGAGTGATCTGCCGCCAGAACGCTCACAGCGTGCTAACCCATTTGAGTATACCACACTAGACCTCTTTGGCCCCTTTGAAATCAAGGATGCTGTCAAGAAAAGAACAGGAAAAAAAGTTTGGGGCATAGTATTCTGTTGCATGGCATCAAGGGCAGTCCATGTGGACCTCGTTGACGACCAATCATCTGAAAGCTTTCTCCAAACTTACTCCCGCTTTGTAGCATTGAGAGGCAATCCCAGAAAATTGTGGTCAGATAGAGGAACCAATTTCATTGGAGCTAAACCTGCCCTACAAGATTTGCATAGGTACTTAGCTACCTTACGGGAAGCATCCATAGAGGACAAAGCCGCCAAGAATGGGACAGTGTGGGCATGGAACTTTCATCCGGCTGACGCACCTCATCGCAACGGGTCTGCGGAAGCTGCAGTTAAGCTCATAAAAAGGGCTCTCACTAGCCTCGGAGGGACAACAAGCTCGCTCACCTGGGGTGAGCTCCAAACCCTCTTCTACCAGGCAGCTAACCTCACAAATGAAAGGCCGATTGACGCTAGGGCACAAGAACAAGAAGACTCTACAGAGTATTTGACCCCCAATACTCTGCTTCTCGGGAGGACCAGGCAAGGGGGAGATACAGGAGGAATTGACTTGTGCACCCATCCCTGGCGCCGTTTCAGATCCATCCAGATTGGTGTGGATATGTTCTGGAAGAAGTGGAGTGAACTGGCCGGACCTAATTTATTCATTCGGCCAAAGTGGCACCAGACCCAAAGAAATGTAGCGATAGGTGACATTGTTTGGATTGCTGATCAAAACGCACTGCGAGGGCAATTCCGGCTCGGACGGATCCAGGCTGTGTACCCTGACAAGAAAGGACTTGTGAGAGACGCAGACGTTAAGACGTGTGCAGGCCCCCCTGCCTCCCTTATAGTTGGGCAACTGAAGAGGAATACTCAGCAGTTGACGTCAGTCATCCTACGGCGAGACGTGAGGAGACTGGTAGTCCTCATCCCTGTGGAAGACCAGTGACTCCTAGACCTCGTCTCTTTGGACACCAGTTCTCCAGGCGCTGCCTAAACACCCAAACCCCAATTATGAAGGCATTACCTCAGGATACCTCTTTCTCTCTCTCTCTTTCTCTTTTTTTTTTTTTTTTCACTGGTTGGTATGCTTCTATGCTGCCTTCACCACCACTTGCACCACCATTCACGAAGAATGAAGAGTACATACCCCATATGACCAAACCTGGCAGAACACCACACATCTGTCAGGGAAGGTGTCTGAACAATGACAATGGTGTCCTATTCTTCATGAAAAAAACAAAAAAAAACAAAGGATATATATGTGGTGTAATGTTTTGCCTGTGACCGCCTTAAATCACATGATCAGTCGGTCAAGTGGGAGGTGTTGCGTTCACTATGTCACGGGTGTTCGTAATGTAACGCAGGATAATAGGTGGGAGGTTTCACTTACCTGATTGAAGCATGGACCAGTCAAATCCCAAACAGGTGTGTTAAATCCAGTAATGAATGAGCGCGGGCTATAAGTGGGAGCGAGTATTCATTTTGGCATGTTGTCTCGTCAGGAGAGATGCGCCACCGGTAAGCTGCTGTTTTTATCCATTGAGTTTGTTGTCTGTTGCGTTACTGCTGTGCTGCCGTTATATGTGCGCGGTTTGTATGATTGATAACTGTTACTTTGGTCACGCTGATAAAACCTTGTGTGCGATCTGATGTTTAATATTGTCGGCTCGATAGTATCCGTGGCTATAAAAAGGCAAATGTTTGAAATTGGAGCGTTTCACTGTCACACGAGTTACTTCCTGTTTGCGGTGCTGGATGGGTAATGTAGTTGATCACTTTACATTTTGTAATGGATTACTATGCTCAGCGATGCCACTTAGAACTACACTCACTGTTTTTCACTTTGAGCCAACAGACTGAGAACGCTATTGGTTTAATGTGTAACATTGACATTGTATATTTGGTGTGTGTGAAGTTGTTGCATTTCTGTGTTAATATGCATGTGCTTAGTATTTAAACTAAATGGCTACACAAACTATATTATGATATTTATAAGATTAAATACTGACTATATTGAAATTTATATTTTATTTATATTTGTATATATTATATTATGTAATCTATATTTATATTTAGATTTTATGGTTATCAGTATTGTTTACATTATAACCTCTCTATTTCTCCAGGTTTATAACCTGCTGCTGATATTTGTGGACTAATCAACTGTAATTAAAAATGAACCAAGAATAAATAAAATCCACTACGAGTTGTAACAACGTGTCCTCTCCTGACGCCCCGTTCGGTGGGGATATTCTTAAAGAACCGAACAATAATTTTGCCAAAAAATAGAGTCAATGCCGATCTCTGAATATTTGCAGGTTTGGGCCTGGTTAGTACATGGATGGGAGACTGCCTGGGAATACCAGGTGCTTTAAGCTTTTGGGTTTTCTTTCCTACTTATATAATGTACTGGCGATAAGATTGGCTGTTCTTTAAATAGCCCTCTCTTCAATCAATCAATCAATCAATCACCTTTATTTATATAGTGCTTTAAACAAAATACATTGCGTCAAAGCACTGAACAACATTCATTTGGAAAACAGTGTCTCAATAATGCAAAATGATAGTTAAAGGCAGTTCATCATTGAATTCAGCTATGTCATCTCTGTTCAGTTGAAATAGTGTCTGTTTTTATTTGCAATCAAGTCAATGATATCGCTGTAGATGAAGTGACCCCAACTAAGCAAGCCAGAGGCGACAGCGGAAAGGAACCGAAACTCCATCGGTGACAGAATGGAGAAAAAAACCTTGGGAGAAACCAGGCTCAGTTGGGGGGGTCAGTTCTCCTCTGACCAGACGAAAACCAGTAGTTCAATTCCAGGCTGCAGCAAAGTCAGATTGTGCAGAAGAATCATCTGTTTCCTGTGGTCTTGTCCTGGTGCTCCTCTGAGACAAGGTCTTTACAGGGGATCTGTATCTGGGGCTCTAGTTGTCCTGGTCTCCGCTGTCTTTCAGGGCAGTAGAGGTCCTTTCTAGGTGCTGATCCACCATCTGGTCTGGATACGTACTGGATCCGGGTGACTGCAGTGACCCTCTGATCTGGACACAGACTGGATCTCGTGGCCACGGTGACCTCGGAACAAGAGAGAAACAGACAAATATTAGCGTAGATGCCATTCTTCTAATGATGTAGAAAGTACGGTGTTATGTGAAGTGTTTCCGGTTCCGGTTTACCTAATTAATGCAGCCTAAAAATCCTTTAACGGATTTGGATATTAAAAGCATATTAGTATGTTATGTGTATGCCAGGTTAAAGAGATGGGTCTTTAATCTAGATTTAAACTGCAAGAGTGTGTCTGCCTCCCGAACAATGTTAGGTAGGTTATTCCAGAGTTTAGGCGCCAAATAGGAAAAGGATCTGCCGCCCGCAGTTGATTTTGATATTCTAGGTATTATCAAATTGCCTGAGTTTTGAGAACGTAGCGGACGTAGAGGAGTATAATGTAAAAGGAGCTCATTCAAATACCGAGGTGCTAAACCATTCAGGGCTTTATAAGTAATAAGCAATATTTTAAAATCTATACGATGTTTGATAGGGAGCCAGTGCAGTGTGGACAGGACCGGGCTAATATGGTCATACTTCCTGGTTCTAGTAAGAACTCTTGCTGCTGCATTTTGGACTAGCTGTAGTTTGTTTACCAAGCGTGCAGAACAACCACCCTATAAAGCATTACAATAGTCTAACCTTGAAGTCATAAATGCATGGATTAACATTTCTGCATTTGACATTGAGAGCATAGGCCGTAATTTAGATATATATTTGAGATGGAAAAATGCAGTTTTACAAATGCTAGAAACGTGTCTTTCTAAGGAAAGATTGCGATCAAGTAGCACACCTAGGTTCCTAACTGATGACGAAGAATTGACAGAGCAACCATCAAGTCTTAGACAGTGTTCTAGGTTATTACAAGCAGAGTTTTTAGGCCCTATGATTAACACCTCTGTTTTTTTCTGAATTTAGCAGTAAGAAATTACTCGTCATCCAATTTTTTATATCGACTATGCATTCCATTAGTTTTTCAAATTGGTGTGTTTCACCAGGCTGTGAGGAAATATAGAGCTGCGTATCATCAGCATAACAGTGAAAGCTAACACCATGTTTCCTGATGATATCTCCCAAGGGTAACATATAAAGCGTGAAGAGTAGCGGCCCTAGTACTGAGCCTTGAGGTACTCCATACTGCACTTGTGATCGATATGATACATCTTCATTCACTGCTACGAACTGATGGCGGTCATATAAGTACGATTTAAACCATGCTAATGCACTTCCACTGATGCCAACAAAGTGTTCAAGTCTATGCAAAAGAATGTTGTGGTCAATTGTGTCAAACGCAGCACTAAGATCCAATAAAACTAATAGAGAGATACACCCACGATCAGATGATAAGAGCAGATCATTTGTAACTCTAAGGAGAGCAGTCTCAGTACTATGATACGGTCTAAATCCTGACTGGAAATCCTCACATATACCATTATTCTCTAAGAAGGAATATAATTGTGAGGATACCACCTTTTCTAGTATCTTGGACAGAAAAGGGAGATTCGAGATTGGTCTATAACTAACAAGTTCTCTGGGGTCAAGTTGTGGCTTTTTTATGAGAGGCTTAATAACAGCCAGTTTGAAGGTTTTGGGGACATATCCTAATGACAATGAGGAATTAATAATAGTCAGAAGAGGACCTATGACTTCTGGAAGCACCTCTTTTAAGAGCTTAGATGGTATAGGGTCTAACATACATGTTGTTGGTTTAAATGATTTAACAAGTTTATACAATTCTTCCTCTCCTATAGTAGAGAATGAGTGGAACTGTTCCTCAGGGGGTCTATAGTGCACTGTCTGATGTGATACGGTAGCTGACGGCTGAATGGTTGCAATTTTATCTCTAATAGTATCGATTTTAGAAGTAAAGTAGTTCATAAAGTCATTACTGTTGTGGTGTTGGGAAATGTCAACACTTGTTGAGGCTTTATTTTTCGTTAATTTAGCCACTGTATTGAATAAATACCTGGGGTTATGTTTGTTTTCTTCTAAAAGAGAAGAAAAGTAATCAGATCTAGCAGGTTTTAATGCTTTTCTATAGGATATGCTACTTTCCCGCCAAGCAATACGAAATACCTCTAGTTTTGTTTTCCTCCAGCTGCGCTCCATTTTTCGGGCTGCTCTCTTTAGGGTGCGAGTATGCTCATTATACCATGGTGTCAAACTGTTTTCCTTAACCTTCCTTAAGCGTAAAGGAGCAACTGTATTTAAAGTGCTAGAAAAGAGAGAGTCCATAGTTTCTGTTACATCATCAAGTTGTTCTGAGGTTTTGGATATGCTAAGGAATTTGGATACATCAGGAAGATAACTTAAAAAGCAGTCTTTTGTGGAAGAAGTAATGGTTCTTCGATACTTGTAACAAGAAGTAGAATTTACAATTTTGGCTATATGAAGTTTACACAGAACTAAATAATGATCTGAGATATCATCACTTGGCTGAATAATTTCAACACTATCAACATCAATTCCATGTGACAGTATTAAATCTAGAGTATGATTTCGACAATGAGTAGGTCCTGAAACATGTTGTCTAACACCAATAGAGTTCAGAATGTCTATAAATGCTGATCCCAATGCGTCTTTTTCATTATCGACATGGATATTACAATCACCAACTATTAAGACTTTATCTGCAGCCAGAACTAACTCGGATGTAAAATCACCAAACTCTTTAATAAAGTCTGTATGGTGCCCTGGTGGCCTGTATACAGTAGCCAGTACAAACATAACAGGGGATTTATCATTAACATTGGTTTCTCTGGATAATGTTATATGAAGCACCATTACTTCAAACGAGTTATACTTGAAGCCTGCCCTCTGAGAAATCCTAAAAACGTTGTTATAAATTGAAGCAACTCCTCCCCCTTTGCCTTTTAAACGTGGCTCATGTTTATAACAGTAATCTTGGGGGGTGGACTCATTTAAAATAATGTAATCATCAGGTTTTAGCCAAGTTTCTGTCAAACAGAGCACATCTATATTATGATCAGTTATCATATTATTTACAAAAAGTGTTTTCGTAGAAATTGATCTGATAATCAATAAGCCAATCTTTATCATTTGTTTATCCATATTGCATTTGTTTTTTATTTGTTGAACCTCAATTAAATTGTTAACCTTAACTTGGTTTGGACATTTTTTGTATTTTCTAGTTCGGGGAACAGACACAGTCTCTATAGTGTGATATCTAGGTGAAAGAGTCTCTATGTGCTGAGAATTAACTGACCTCTGTGACGGGAGGCAGCTAGCAGACGGTCGGTTTAGCCAGTCTGTCTGCTTCCTGACCTGGGCCCCAGTTAGTCAAGTATAAACACTAAGACTATTTGCCATATTTCTAGACAGAAGAGCAGCACCACTTCTTCAGCAGCACTCTTTGCAGCAGACTTCGCTTACGGCCATACCAACCTGGCTATGCCCGATCTCGTCTGATCTCGGAAGCTAAGCAGGTTTGGGCCTGGTTAGTACTTGGATGGGAGACTTCCTGGGAATACCAGGTGCTGTAAGCTTTTGGACATTTTTCACTTAGTATATAATAATTTTGCCAAAAAATAGAGTCAATGCCCGATCTCTGAATCTTAGCAGGTTTAGGGTCTGGTTAGTACTTTGATGAGAGACTGCCTAGGAATACCAGGTGCTTTAAGCTTTTGGGTTTTCTTTCCTACTTATATAATGTACTGGCGATAAGATTGGCTGGTCTTTAAATAGCCCTCTCTTTGCAGCAGACTTCGCTTACGGCCATACCAACCTGGCTATGCCCGATCTCGTCTGATCTCGGAAGCTAAGCAGGTTTGGGTCTGGTTAGTACTTGGATGGGAGACCGCCTGGGAATACCAGGTGCTGTAAGCTTTTTGGACATTTTTCACTTAGTATATAATAATTTTGCCAAAAAATAGAGTCAATGCCCGATCTCTGAATATTTGCAGGTTTGGGCCTGGTTAGTACATGGATGGGAGACTGCCTGGGAATACCAGGTGCTTTAATCTTTTTGGAAAATTTCACGAATTATATAATAATCTTTTATTAAAAAAAAAAAAAAAAAAAAAAAAAAAAAAAAAAAGTCAATGCCCGATCTCTGAATCTTAGCAGGTTTAGGTCTGGTTAGTACTTTGATGAGAGACTGCCTAGGAATACCAGGTGCTTTAAGCTTTTGGGTTTTCTTTCCTACTTATATAATGTACTGGCAATAAGATTGGCTGGTCTTTAAATAGCCCTCTCTTTGCAGCAGACTTTGCAGCAGACTTTGTTTACGGCCATACCAACCTGGCTATGCCCGATCTCGTCTGATCTCGGAAGCTAAGCAGGTTTGGGCCTGGTTAGTACTTGGATGGGAGACCGCCTGGGAATACCTGGTGCTGTAAGCTTTTTGGACATTTTTCACTTAGTTTATAATAATTTTGCCAAAAAATAGAGTCAATACTCGATCTCTGAATCTTAGCAGGTTTAGGTCTGGTTAGTACTTTTATGAGAGACTGCCTAGGAATACCAGGTGCTTTAAGCTTTTGGGTTTTCTTTCCTACTTATATAATGTACTGGCGATAAGATTGGCTGGTCTTTAAATAGCCCTCTCTTTGCAGCAAACTTCGCTTACGGCCATACCAACCTGGCTATACCCGATCTCGTCTGATCTCGGAAGCTAAGCAGGTTTGAGCCTGGTTAGTACTTGGATGGGAGCCCGCCTGGGTATACCAGGTGCTGTAAGCTTTTTGGACATTTTTCACTTAGTATATAATAATTTTGCCAAAAAAAAGAGTCAATGCCCGATCTCTGAATATTAGCAGGTTTGGGCCTGGTTAGTACATGGATGGGAGACTGCCTGGGAATACCAGGTGCTTTAATCTTTTTGGAAAATTTCACGAATTATATAATAATCTTTCATTAAAAAAAAAAAAAAAGATTCAATGCCCGATCTCTGAATCTTAGCAGGTTTAGGTCTGGTTAGTACTTTGATGAGAGACTGCCTAGGAATACCAGGTGCTTTAAGCTTTTGGGCTTTCTTTCCTACTTATATAATGTACTGGCGATACGATTGGCTGGTCTTTAAATAGCCCTCTCTTTGCAGCAGTCTGCGCTTACGGCCATACCAACCTGGCTATGCCTGATCTCGTCTGATCTCTGAAGCTAAGCAGGTTTGGGCCTGGTTAGTATTTGGATGGGAGACCGCCTGGGAATACCAGGTGCTGTAAGCTTTTTGGACATTTTTCTCTTAGTTTTTAATAATTTTGCCAAAAAATAGTCAATGCCCGATCTCTGAATCTTAGCAGGTTTAGGTCTGGTTAGTACTTTTATGAGAGACTGCCTAGGAATACCAGGTGCTTTAAGCTTTTGGGTTTTCTTTCCTACTTATATAATGTACTGGCGATAAGATTGGCTGGTCTTTAAATAGCCCTCTCTTTGCAGCAGACTTCGCTTATGGCCATACCAACCTGGCTATGTCCGATCTCGTCTGATCTCGGAAGCTAAGCAGGTTTGGGCCTGGTTAGTACTTGGATGGGAGACCGCCTGGGAATACCAGGTGCTGTAAGATTTTTGGACATTTTTCACTTAGTATATAATAATTTTGCCAAAAAATAGAGTCAGTGCCTGATCTCTGAATATTAGCAGGTTTGGGCCTGTTTAGTACATGGATGGGAGACTGCCTGGGAATATACTGCCTTTAATTATAATTTTGCATTATTGAGACACGTTTTTCCTAATGAATGTTGTTCAGTGCTTTGACGCAATGTATTTTGTTTAAAGCACTATATAAATAAAGGTGATTGATTGATTGATTGAATACCAGGTGCTGTAAGCTTTTTGGACATTTTTCACTTAGTATATAATAATTTTGCCAAAAAAAAGTCAATGCCCGATCTCTGAATATTTGCAGGTTTGGGCCTGGTTAGTACATGGATGGGAGACAGCCTGGGAATACCAGGTGCTTTAATCCTTTTGGAAAATTTCACGAATTATATAATAATCTTTCATAAAAAAAAAAAAAAAAGAGTCAATGCCCGATCTCTGAATCTTAGCAGGTTTAGGTCTGGTTAGTACTTTGATGAGAGACTGCCTAGGAATACCAGGTGCTTTAAGCTTTTGGGCTTTCTTTCCTACTTATATAATGTACTGGCGATAAGATTGGCTGGTCTTTAAATAGCCCTCTCTTTGCAACAGACTTCGCTTATGGCCATACCAACCTGAGGGCGCTAGAGAGCTACAGGAAGTGTTGGCTGCAGTAGGGAGAGGAAGGCTCTCCTCCATTTTGTTTTTTCAGTTTGTGTTTGTTTGTAAGTTGTTTTTGGACTTAAGTTCAGTTTTTTTTTGTGTGTGTTTTTCAGTTTTAAACCACCTAACAGCAGCTTTTTGCTGGCTGGAGGGTGGTTGCTTTGTTTTTTGTTTTTTTGTTTTTCTCTTAAAATGGACGGATTAATGGATCACGACACAGGACCGGCTGGAGAGACACGTATGGCAAACGACACTGGACTGGTTGGAGAGAGACGTATGGCAAACGACACTGGATTGGCTGGAGAGAGACGCATGGCAAACGATAATGGACTGGCTGGAGAGAGACGCATGGCAAACGATACTGGATTTGGCGGAGAGACACGATCAGTAAATGTCACTGGACTGGGAAATCGACTACGAGCTGGGAATGGAAATAACCAAGGTACGATGGACAAATTTCTTGAGAGAAAATATCTAAAGGAGGCTACAGTGATTGTGAACGTAGAGAATGTGATCGAGGTGAGAGCAGAGGATATCATCAAGGCTGTATCAAAACAATGTGGACACGGGAAAATCCTGGCACTAAGGCCAAGACAAGGAAAAGAATATGAATTAACAATGGAGAAAGAAGAAACATGTGACAAACTGATTGATGGACTGATGATAAAAGGAGTGAAATGTGAGGTAAAAAATTTGCAAAACAGAGATTATGTTGTTTCCTTCATGCACCTGCCCGTCTATATTGATGACAAAGAAATTATAGGTAAATTGGAAGGATGGGGAGTTAATCCCATTTCACAGATAAAAAGAAGATGTTACCCGGGCACTGACATAGAAGACGGAACAAGGTTCCTAAAAGTGAGATTCCCCAAAGATGTCGCATCTTTGCCATATAGCACAAAGCTGGAAACAGCAGAAGGGCAGCAGTATTTTAGGGTGATGCACAGCCATCAGGTGAAGACCTCTAGGCTGTGCATGAGCCCTGGACACCTGCTGAAAGACTGCCCAGATTTTAAGTGCCGGAAGTGCGAGGAGAGGGGACATTTTGCAAGAGATTGCAATGCTGTCAGATGCCCAGGGTGTCAAGACGTTTTAAATAAATGTGAATGTTGGATGGAAAGAGGAAGGAGGTATGGAACTTCAGTTGGACGGACAGGTGCATGAAGGAAACAGCGAGGTGGAAAGAGAAACTGATGAAGGACAAGAGGAAGGCGGATTGCAACAAGAAGAAACAGAAGGAGGAGCGAGCAACAGAGAGGAAGAAGGAGAAAAAGTAAATGATGTAGACGAGGAGCATACAACAGAACAGGACACCCAATGGACGGAAATGGAAATATCGGACAGTTTTAAAAATCTTTTAGATGGCATGGACGGAGATGGACATAGAATGGATGATCAAAACAAAGAAATGGACAGTGGAGAAGAAACGAGGATGGATAACATGGAAAAAGACAGAGAGGAGAGAGGACAAATAAGAAGGCGAACATTAAAGGTAAAACCAAATGTGGAAAATGCTAGAAAAAAGATAATGACAATGGGCGGAGTGAAAATTGTAAACAGATATGAAGTGTTAAGTGGGTTGGAGGGAGAAGATGGAAAGTAATGTTTGTTATGTATTTATTTTTCTTTTTAATGGTTTTAAGTTGTGTTACTTTTAATGCAAGGGGACTGATGGACATGGGTAAATTTGAAAAAGTGAAGGAAAAATGCCAAGGCGAAGATGTTATTGTTTTACAAGAAACAAAATGGAAAGAGAGTGTGATGGAGGACTATAAAAAGAAATGGGAAGGGGATATTTTATATTAGATGTTTTTAATTCAAGTAGGGTAGTGTATAAAGATAAGATGGGGAAATGTATGGTGGTTGAAGTAAATTGTGAAGGACGTGAACTGATTTTAGTCAATGTACATGCACCAACAGAGGATAAGGAAAAGAAAGATTTTTTTTATGTTTTAAGAAATATCATAAACAAGTATACGGAAATAATAATGGTAGGGGATTTTAACACAGTTTTTAGTAAACAAGACATGGCAGAAGGAATGGTTTTTAAAAATGACAAGGGGAGAAAAGAATTAAAAGCATTAATGGGAGAAAAAGATATCATCGATGTGTGGAGAGAAAGAAATGAAAAGATAAAAGAATTTTCAAGGAGGCAAATAGTGGGGCAGTTTGTGTGTGAAACAAGAATAGACTTTATTTTATGTACAAGAAATGTGGAGAATTTTATAAAAAAAGATTAAGTATGAAGTTTTAGTGATCACAAGTTTTTATTTTTTAAAGTAGACTGGAGTAAAGTGCAAAGAGGGCCGGGAGTCTGGATTTTAAATACAGAGGTTTTAAAGAATGAAGATTATGTTTTAAGTATAAAGGAGATAATTGAAAAGGAAAAAGAAAATGAAATGTATAGTGAGGATAAGCGAATGTGGTGGGAGAACGTGAAATATCTGGTAAAAAAGTTTACAATAACATATTGCAAATTAATTAATAAATGTAAGAAAAATAAGGAAAGAGAGCTAAGACAAAACTTAAATGAGGAACTGGATAAGGCAGAAAAAAGCATAGAGAAAATAAAAGAAATAGAAGGTAGACTGAAGGAAATGGAAGAGGAGAAATATGAAGCTGCAAGATTAAGAAGCAAAGCAAAATATACAGTGGAGGGGGAGAAGTGCACAAAATTTTTCTTTGATCTAGAGAAAAGAAAAGGGAAAGCAGTCATGATTAAAGAAATAAGGGGCAAAAATGGGAGAATAGTAGAAGAAAATGCAGACATTTTAGAGGAAATAAAATCATATTATGAGAACTTATTCTGTACAGAGGGGGTAAAAGAAGGAGAAAAAGTGGAATTACTGAAGCAAATAAAAGCCAGAGTAGGAGAAGTGGATAAACAAGAGTGTGATGATGAAGTAAGAGAAGAAGAAATAAAAAGAGCAATAATTGGGTTAAACAAGAGGAAAAGTCCAGGGATAGATGGGTTGGGGAGTGAGTTTTACATTGTTTTTAAAGATGTTTTAACAACTATCTTAAAAGAAGTATTTGACGAGATTTTTAGGAAAGGTGAGATGAACGAAAGGATGGGAATGGGATTAATGAAGCTGATATATAAAAGGAAAGGAGACAAAGTGGAGTTAAAGAATTATAGGCCTATAACAATGCTTAACACAGATTTAAAGATTTTATCATAAATTTTAGCTAACAGATTAAAAGAAGTGATGCCCACAATAATTCAAACAAACCAAGCTTACAGTATTAAAGGAAGAGACATTGCAGATACAACAATGAGCATGAAAGATACCATAAGATATATTAATGAAAAGAAGAAAGATGGTTTTATAATCAGTTTGGACTTTGAGAAGGCTTTTGACAGGGTAGAGCATGATTTTTTATTTGGGGTTTTGAATACTTTTGGTTTTGGACGGAATTTTATTAAATGGGTTAAGATTTTATATAAAGATGCTGTAACGAGAGTTAAATGTAATGGGTTTTTAACAGAGTGTTTTAAATTAACAAGATCAATTAGACAGGGCTGCCCGTTGTCGGCACTTTTATATGCTTTAGTTGCGGAACCACTTAGGTTAATGGTAGAACAGGAAGGGAGAATAAAAGGAATAGGCATAGAGGGAGGAGAGAATAAAATATTTCAATACGCTGATGATACTACGCTATTGCTGCAAGATTTGTTGAGTGTAAGGGAAGCGATGAAAATAGTACAATCATTTTGCAGGGGATCTGGGGCTAAAGTGAATGAGGATAAAACGGTATACATGAGATTTGGGCGAAGTGAGGTTTTAACTGGGCACTTTAATTTTAAGGAAATGAATGAAATAAAGATTTTAGGTGTTTTAATGGGGAGGGATGAAACCAAAGCAGAAGGAATTATGTGGGAGGAGATGTTTGGAGGGATCGAGAGAAGGTTGAATTTTTGGAGATTAATGTCCTTAACTTTGAAGGGGAGGGTTTTAATTTTGAATGTTTTAATGGTTTCTAAGTTATGGCATATTTTATATGTGTCTTCAATGCCGTTGTGGACAGAAAAAAGGCTGAAAAAATGTTTTTTAGATTTTTTATGGGAAGGAAAGCCACCGAGAATTGCATATAACACTTTAATAGGAGCAATGGGGAAGTGGGGGCTAGGGCTAATGGACGTGGAGCAAAGAAAGAACAGTTTAAGGGTGAAAATCATAAGCAAATATCTAGACGAAGGAAATAAAGCAGCATGGAAAAGAACAATGGGGCATTTTTTCAACAAGTGTAGTCATTTTAATCTGGGGGACAACATTTTATGGATGAAAACAAAAAATTGGATGACGGAGGGGATGCCAGAATTTTATAGAGAACTGATGGGAGCATGGGGAAAATTTTTAGATAATGTGCATTTTAAGCCACAAGGTAGAGAGAACATTTTAAATCAGCCTTTATTCTTAAATAACTGCATTTTAAATCAAGGGAAGCAGGTTTTTTTTTAAGAAGTGGTGGGATGTGGGAATCATGAAAGTCAGAGATGCTTTATATGAATTCAAAGAGGGGTTTTCACCAGTTCAATACATTGTGGATGTGATGGAGGAGGCAAAGGAGGATTATACCAGACAAGAGATTACAAACAAATATGATTTAATTAAGAATGCTATACCTAAAGAATGGATAAAGAGAATTGAAAATATGGAAGAAGAAGATCAAGGAAAAGATGTGTATGTAAATCTGGGGGGGGGGGGGAAATTGTGTGCTTTTAAAGAATGTAAAGTGAAAATGTTTTATTGTTTTTTTAGAGATGTGGTTTTCAAGAAACCTGTTGTAAATGAATATTGGCTACAGATGTTCAATGATGTAACAGAAGAAAAAATATGGGGGAATATAAAGGGGAAAATTGTACAGACTAAACTGGAGAATATGGAATATTTTATCAGAAACAAAGCAGTGTTCACAGACGTAATTTTAAGCAAAATTGGGATGGAGGAAAGTGCAATATGTAAAGTTTGCCAAGATGCTGATGAAGGGTTTTTACACTTGTTTTTATATTGTGATAAGCTGAAAGATTTTAATGAGAGGTGTAAAAGCATGATTTTAAGTTTGAGAGGAGAGGGAAATGGGAACTTTGAGTGGGAAAAGGTGTTAATGTTGGGCATTAATGAGAAATGTAAACATGAGAAGCTGATAAATTTACTTGTGATGCTGATGAAAAGTGCGATTTGGGAAAGAAGAGTGGTGGTGAAAAAGGAAAATGTTTTAATTGATGTATGGAATGTGTTCAGGAGAAAAGTTGAAAATTATGTTGAATGTCTGTTTTATTATTTTAAGTTGGAGGAATCGATTGATGTCTTTTATAATATTTTTACTCAGGAGGTGTTAAAGGTTTTCAAAGAGCTGGGGATTGAATTGTCATTTTTAAAAGATTAAAATATTTAATGACTTCTTTTTAAATGTATGTAAGATGTCTGTCAATTCAAATTAGGAGTTTTGTATGTCAAAGAAAGAATCTTATGTTTTTTTGTATGTGAATAATTGATATGTATGTTTGAATTGATAAATTTCTTCAATAAAAAAAAAAAAAAAAAAAAAAAAAAGGCTATGCCCGATCTCGTCTGATCTCGGAAGCTAAGCAGGTTTGGGCCTGGTTAGTACTTGGATGGGAGACCGCCTGGGAATACCAGGTGCTGTAAGCTTTTTGGACTTTTTTCACTTAGTATATAATAATTTTGCCAAAAAATAGAGTCAATGCCTGATCTCTGAATATTAGCAGGTTTGGGCCTGCTTAGTACATGGATGGGAGACTGCCTGGGAATACCAGGTGTTTTAATCTTTTTGGAAAATTTCACGAATTATATAATAATCTTTCATAAAAAAAAAAAAAGAGTCAATGCCCGATCTCTGAATCTTAGCAGGTTTAGGTCTGGTTAGTACTTTGATGAGAGACTGCCTAGGAATACCAGGTGCTTTAAGCTTTTGGGTTTTCATTCCTACTTATATAATGTACTGGCGATAAGATTGGCTGGTCTTTAAATAGCCCTCTCTTTGCAGCAGACTTCGCTTACGGCCATACCATCCTGGCTATGCCCGATCTCGTCTGATTTCGGAAGCTACGCAGGTTTGGGCCTGGTTAGTACTTGGATGGGAGACCGCCTGGGAATACCAGGTGCTGTAAGCTTTTTGGAAATTTTTCACTTCGTATATAATAATTTTGCCAAAAAATAGAGTCAATGCCAATCTCTGAATATTAGCAGGTTTGGGCCTGGTTAGTACTTGGATGGGAGACCGCCTGGGAATACCAGGTGCTGTAAGCTTTTTGGACATTTTTCACTTAGTATATAATAATTTTGCCAAAAAATAGAGCCAATGCCTGATCTCTGAATATCAGCAGGTTTGGGCCTGCTTAGTACATGGATGGGAGACTGCCTGGGAATACCAGGTGCTTTAATCTTTTTGGAAAATTTCACGAATTATATAATAATCTTTCATTAAAAAAAAAAAAAAAAGATTCAATACCCGATCTCTGAATCTTAGCAGGTTTAGGTCTGGTTAGTACTTTGATGAGAGACTGCCTAGGAATACCAGGTGCTTTTAGCTTTTGGGTTTTCTTTCCTACTTATATAATGTACTGGCGATTAGATTGGCTGGTCTTTAAATAGCCCTCTCTTTGCAGCAGTCTTCGCTTACGGCCATACCAACCTGGCTATGCCTGATCTCGTCTGATCTCTGAAGCTAAGCAGGTTTGGGCCTGGTTAGTACTTGGATGGGAGACCGCCTGGGAATACCAGGTGCTGTAAGCTTTTTGGACATTTTTCTCTTAGTTTTTAATAATTTTGCCAAAAAATAGAGTCAATGCCCGATCTCTGAATCTTAGCAGGTTTAGGTCTGGTTAGTACTTTTATGAGAGACTGCCTAGGAATACCAGGTGCTTTAAGCTTTTGGGTTTTCTTTCCTACTTATATAATGTACTGGCGATAAGATTGGCTGGTCTTTAAATAGCCCTCTCTTTGCAGCAGACTTCGCTTACGGCCATACCAACCTGGCTATGTCCGATCTCGTCTGATCTCGGAAGCTAAGCAGGTTTGGGCCTGGTTAGTACTTGGATGGGAGACCGCCTGGGAATACCAGGTGCTGTAAGCTTTTTGGACATTTTTCACTTAGTATATAATAATTTTGCCAAAAAATAGAGTCAGTGCCTGATCTCTGAATATTAGCAGGTTTGGGCCTGTTTAGTACATGGATGGGAGACTGCCTGGGAATATACTGCCTTTAATTATAATTTTGCATTATTGAGACACTGTTTTCCTAATGAATGTTGTTCAGTGCTTTGACGCAATGTATTTTGTTTAAAGCACTATATAAATAAAGGTGATTGATTGATTGATTGAATACCAGGTGCTGTAAGCTTTTTGGACATTTTTCACTTAGTATATAATAATTTTGCCAAAAAAAAGTCAATGCCCGATCTCTGAATATTTGCAGGTTTGGGCCTGGTTAGTACATGGATGGGAGACAGCCTGGGAATACCAGGTGCTTTAATCTTTTTGGAAAATTTCACGAATTATATAATAATCTTTCATTAAAAAAAAAAAAAAAGAGTCAATGCCCGATCTCTGAATCTTAGCAGGTTTAGGTCTGGTTAGTACTTTGATGAGAGACTGCCTAGGAATACCAGGTGCTTTAAGCTTTTGGGTTTTCATTCCTACTTATATAATGTACTGGCGATAAGATTGGCTGGTCTTTAAATAGCCCTCTCTTTGCAGCAGACTTCGCTTCCGGCCATACCAACCTGGCTATGCCCGATCTCGTCTGGTCTCGGAAGCTAAGCAGGTTTGGGCCTGGTTAGTACTTGGATGGGAGACCGCCTGGGAATACCAGGTGCTGTAAGCTTTTTGGACATTTTTCACTTAGTATATAATAATTTTGCCAAAAAATAGAGTCAATGCCCGATCTCTGAATCTTAGCAGGTTTAGGTCTGGTTAGTACTTTGATGAGAGACTGCCTAGGAATACCAGGTGCTTTAAGCTTTTGTGTTTTCTTTCCTACTTATATAATGTACTGGCGATAAGATTGGCTGGTCTTTAAATATCCCTCTCTTTGCAGCAAACTTCGCTTACGGCCATACCAACCTGGCTATACCCGATCTCGTCTGATCTCGGAAGCTAAGCAGGTTTGGGCCTGGTTAGTACTTGGATGGGAGCCCGCCTGGGTATACCAGGTGCTTTAAGCTTTTTGGACATTTTTCACTTAGTATATAATAATTTTGCCAAAAAATAGAGTCAATGCCCGATCTCTGAATATTAGCAGGTTTGGGCCTGGTTAGTACATGCATGGGAGACTGCCTAGGAATACCAGGTGCTTTAATCTTTTTGGAAAATTTCACGAATTATATAATAATCATTCATTAAAAAAAAAAAAAAAAAGAGTCAATGCCCGATCTCTGAATCTTAGCAGGTTTAGGTCTGGTTAGTACTTCTATGAGAGACTGCCTAGGAATACCAGGTGCTTTAAGCTTTTGGGTTTTCTTTCCTACTTATATAATCTACTGGCGATAAGATTGGCTGGTCTTTAAATAGCCCTCTCTTTGCAGCAGACTTCGCTTACGGCCATACCAACCTGGCTATGTCCGATCTCGTCTGATCTCGGAAGCTAAGCAGGTTTGGGCCTGGTTAGTACTTGGATGGGAGACCGCCTGGGAATACCAGGTGCTGTAAGCTTTTTGGACATTTTTCACTTAGTATATAATAATTTTGCCAAAAAATAGAGTCAATGCCTGATCTCTGAATCTTAGCAGGTTTAGGTCTGGTTAGCACTTTGATGAGAGACTGCCTAGGAATACCAGGTGCTTTAAACTTTTGGGTTTTCTTTCCTACTTATATAATGTACTGGCGATTAGATTGGCTGGTCTTTAAATAGCCCTCTCTTTGCAGCAGTCTTCGCTTACGGCCATACGAACCTGGCTATGCCCGATAGTGGTACAGTCCAGGAAGTGAGTAGCTGAAAGAGCAAACAGAGAATCTTTACATCTAAAACAGTATTTAAATTCGTTTTTATTTTTGAAATAACCTTTGTTTTCAAAAGTTAAAGTTTACTTTGTGTCTAAAGTGTTCCCCCAGCAGCCTTTGCTGTTTGGGGGACCATCAAATACAGTTTTATTTCTGTGATGGAAATAGAAAGCATGGCAGCAAACAAAGAACTCAAAATGAAAGACGGACAAGCAATCAATGGACAAAGCATGGATAATGACAGCGGAAAAGGACATCAATCTTCCATGAATGCAAGCGAGGAAAGGAGGAATATCAGAAAAGAGGTATGTGGAGAACACCATGAGAAATATTCCAAAGAGTTGACTGTGGAAGTTGAAGTGGCAGGAACAGAAAAAATCTCTATGATGGACTTATTAAGAGGTGTAAAGAAGGAGTGTGGAGAAGTGGTGGGATGCAGAGTGAGAGGAGAAAGGTCATACGAACTTACAATGAAGGATGATATGGCAAAGAGTAAACTGATGGACGGTGTTAGAGTAAAAGGAGCAATGGTGCACGCCAGAGACATTGTGAACAATGAAATGGTAGTGTCATTTATTAACCTGCCGGTTTATTTGGAAGATCAGAAGATTTTTGCAAAGCTGGAAGAATGGGAAGTTAAACCACTGTCCGCCATTAAGCGCCGGGTATGGCCAGGAACTGATATTTTAGATGGAACGAGATTTTTAAAAGTCCGGTTCACTGATGAAGTTCGCTCACTCCCATATTCAACCAGGTTTGAAACATTAAGAGGCACAGAGTACTTTCGTGTCATACACGACAGGCAGGTGCGTGTATGCAGGTTGTGCATTAAAACAGGACATTTATTTCGAGAATGCCCAGAGTTTAAATGTTTTTCATGTGGCAAGGTAGGCCACTATGCAAGGGAGTGTGGAGAGCAAACAGAGAGAGTAATAGAGGAGGAGGGTGAGCAAAGTGAAGACGATGAGAGGAGGGAAGACGATCAAACAGAGAAGCAAAGCACAGTGAGCGAGGATGACATGGAGGTTACAAAATATGGAGGAGAAAGTGGTAATGGACAGGATGGAGCTGTAAGGGGACAGAGAGCTGGAACAGCTGGTGAGGAGGCCGATGATGGAGAAAGGAGGGAGGAGGAGGAAGAAGAGGAGGAGAAGCAAGATGAACAAGACGAAGAGGAGGAAGAGTATGAAGAGGATGTAAAGCTACTGGGAACTAAACAAGAGAAAAAAGTAGAGCAACAAGCAGTACCTCAAAGGAAAGAAAGTAAGATTCCTCAACGAATGCAGACAACACTACAAAAACTGACTGTCAAAAGAAAGGCGGAGAGAGATAAGGACAGAATTGAACTGATAAAAGAACAATGCTCTGGTACATGAATTCTATAAGGGCATTATATGTTTTGGGTTAAAAAAGAAATATATATATATATATAATTTTTTCTTTGGTTTGCTGGCATGGTTTCTGTAACTTCAGTAAATGCAAATGGGTTAAGGAATATTAACAAGTTGAAGGAATTAAAATTTACGTATAGGAGTGATATAATTTGTATTCAAGAAACAAATTGGGATGATGAAAAAGTGAGAGAAGTAAAGGATTTATGGAAGAGAGATATATACAGTCTTGTTCAAAATAATAGCAGTACAATGTGACTAACCAGAATAATCAAGGTTTTTAGTATATTTTTTATTGCTACGTGGCAAACAAGTTACCAGTAGGTTCAGTAGATTGTCAGAAAACAAACAAGACCCAGCATTCATGATATGCAGGCTCTTAAGGCTGTGCATTTGGGCAATTAGTTGAAAGGGGTGTGTTCAAAAAAATAGCAGTGTCTACCTTTGACTGTACAAACTCAAAACTATTTTGTACAAACATTTTTTTTTTCTGGGATTTAGCAATCCTGTGAATCACTAAACTAATATTTAGTTGTATGACCACAGTTTTTTAAAACTGCTTGACATCTGTGTGGCATGGAGTCAACCAACTTGTGGCACCTCTCAGCTGTTATTCCACTCCATGATTCTTTAACAACATTCCACAATTCATTCACATTTCTTGGTTTTGCTTCAGAAACAGCATTTTTGATATCACCCCACAAGTTCTCAATTGGATTAAGGTCTGGAGATTGGGCTGGCCACTCCATAACATTAATTTTGTTGGTTTGGAACCAAGACTTTGCCCGTTTACTAGTGTGTTTTGGGTCATTGTCTTGTTGAAACAACCATTTCAAGGGCATGTCCTCTTCAGCATAGGGCAACATGACCTCTTCAAGTATTTTAACATATGCAAACTGATCCATGATCCCTGGTATGCGATAAATAGGCCCAACACCATAGTAGGAGAAACATGCCCATATCATGATGCTTGCACCTCCATGCTTCACTTTCTTCACTGTGTACTGTGGCTTGAATTCAGAGTTTGGGGGTCGTCTCACAAACTGCCTGTGGCCCTTGGACCCAAAAAGAACAATTTTACTCTCATCAGTCCACAAAATGTTCCTCCATTTCTCTTTAGGCCAGTTGATGTGTTCTTTGGCAAATTGTAACCTCTTCTGCACATGCCTTTTTTTTAACAGAGGGACTTTGCGGGGATTCTTGAAAATAGATTAGCTTCACACAGACGTCTTCTAACTGTCACAGTACTTACAGGTAACTCCAGACTGTCTTTGATCATCCTGGAGGTGATCATTGGCTGAGCCTTTGCCATTCTGGTTATTCTTCTATCCATTTTGATGGTTGTCTTCCGTTTTCTTCCACGTCTCTCTGGTTTTGCTCTCCATTTTAAGGCATTGGAGATCATTTTAGCTGAACAGCCTATCATTTTTTGCACCTCTTTATAGGTTTTCCCCTCTCTAATCAACTTTTTAATCAAAGTACGCTGTTCTTCTGAACAATGTCTTGAACGACCCATTTTCCTCAGCTTTCAAATGCATGTTCAACAAGTGTTGGCTTCATCCTTAAATAGGGGCCACCTGATTCACACCTGTTTCTTCACAAAATTGATGACCTCAGTGATTGAATGCCACACTGCTATTTTTTTGAACACACCCCTTTCAACTAATTCAACTAATTGCCCAATTGCACAGCCTTAAGAGCGTGCATATCATGAATGCTGGGTCTCATTTGTTTTCTGAGAATCTACTGAACCTACTGGTAACTTGTTTGCCACGTAGCAATAAAAAAATATACGAAAAACCTTGATTATTCTGGTTAGTCACATTGTACTGCTATTATTTTGAACAATACTGTACTTTAATAATGGTGCAAAAAATGCAAGGGGTGTAGCGATAATGATTAAAAAAGATAGGATTGAAAATGTAAGGCAGGTGTACAGAGATCAGATAGGGAGAATTTTAGTTATAGAATTTAAATTCAGAGGTATTGAATTCAGATTAATTAATATATATGTTCCCAACGTGGAAAATGATAAGAGATGTTGTATTGAGGAGCTAAGGGATCTAATTGTTGGAAGGTGCATAATAGTAGGCGACTTTAACATTATATGTAGTAGATTGGATGTTGGGAAAGGAGGGAGTTTCAGGTGGGAAAAATCAAGATTAATGTTAATGGAAGTAATGAGGGATAAGGGATTACTTGATGTATGGAGACATGAGAATCCGGAGAAGAGAGAGTTCACAAGGAGGCAGATGAGAGAAGGGATATTAAAGCAGAGTAGGATTGATTTAGTGATAGTGCAGGGAGATACCATAAGTTACATTGATGAAATAAGACATCAGCAGAATAACTTTAGTGATCATGATGGGGTTAGGTTTAGGATCAAAGTCGGAAGGAGAGAGGTGGGTGGAGGGATGTGGATACTAAATGCAGTGTATATTGAAGAAGAGGAGTATAAACAACAGATGAAAGTGTTACTACTTCAGGAAAATCAGTGGTTGGAGGAATGCTTGGAGGAAGATGAATTTAATAATGACATTGGTAAGAGATGGGAGGAGGTAAAAAATAAAATTAAAGCTTTAAGCATAAGGTATAGTAAGAAAAGAAAAGAGAGGATGATGAAAGAGGAAAGGGAGCTTAGAGAGCAAGTGAGGATAGAACTCAGCAGAGTAGATGATGAAGAAGGATATTGCATGGAAAAGTATATAGAAGCAAATATGAGGTTAGAGAGATATGAGAAAGAAAAATGCAAAGGAGCAATTTTAAGGAGTAAGGCGAAATATGCACTGGAAGGAGAAAAGTGCACAGGGTATTTCCTGGGTTTAGAAAAAAGAAGGCAAGGTAAGACATATATCCATGAAATATATTCAAAAAAGAGAGAGATAATAACAGACTATGTAGATATATTGGAGAGGGTGCAAGAGTTTTATGGTGAGTTGTATATGAGAGGATGTGTGGATGAGGCAAGTATAGAGGACGTATTGAAGTGTGTAGAGAGGGAGCTAGGGGAAGAAGAAAAGGGATGGTGTGATAGAGAGATAGAGGAAGAAGAGGTTATAGCTGCAATAGAAGGTTTAAGAAGTGGGAAAAGCCCAGGAAGTGATGGGATAGGGACAGAATGGTACAAATTATATAAAAATGATGTAGCACCAATTTTAGTGGAAGTATATAAAGGAATGGAGAGAACAGAAATAATACAGAGTAAAATGGTAGAGGGAGTGATAACACTAGTTTTTAAGAAGGGGAATAAATTAGATTTAGAAAATTATAGGCCGATTAACTTGTTAAACACAGACTACAAAATACTCACCAAAGTTTTGGCAAACAGGATGAAAAGAGTAATCGGAGATATCATTCAGCCAACACAAAGCTACAGCATTCCTGGAAGAGATATAGCAGATACAATTGGAACAATCAGAGATGTGATTGAGTATATGAAGAGGGATGGGAAGGGTGGGATAGTTTTGGGGATAGACTGGAACAAGGCCTTTGATAGGGTCGAACACAAGTTTTTATTTAAGGTCTTGGAAAAGTTTGGTTTTGGGGAGAGAATGGTAGGATGGGTGAGGAGATTGTATGGAAGTGTAAAGGTGAACGGAATATTGACAGATACATTTGATGTGGGAAGGTCAGTGCGGCAAGGCTGCCCGCTATCCGCTTTGTTATACGCCCTTTCTGTTGAACCTTTGGCATCATTAATTAAGAGAGACAAGAGAATAAGAGGAATTGAGTTGCCATATGGAGGGAAGTGTATAATTAACCAGTATGCCGATGACACAACAGTGACAGTAAAGGAAATAAGCAGTGTGGGAAAGGTTTTAGAGTTGGTGGAAAAATATGGAAAGGCATCAGGGGCGAAAATAAATAGAGAAAAATCTGAAATAATGTATATAGGAGAAGTAGAAAGATCTGATGTAGGTGTGAGGGTTGAGGAAAAGTACATGAAAGTGTTGGGTGTATATTTAGGGGTAAATTCAAAGGAGGCAAGGGATATAACATGGGCTGGAGTGATAAATAAGATAAGAACAGTTTGTATTGCATGGAAAGGAAGAAAATTAAGGATAAAAGGGAAAATAATTGTGGTTAATAATCTTATGCTGTCGGTATGTGTATATGTAATGAGTGTAATTGAAATGCCTGAGTGGGTGATGAATGAGTTAAATAAAATTGTACATGATTTTATATGGGAAGGGAAGGGAGTGAAAATTGCACAAAAAACATTAGTGGCGAGGAAACAGGAAGGTGGACTAAAGCTGATTGATTTAGAAACAAAAAAGTTGGCAATAAGAATAAAAACTGTTAAAAAATATATGGAAGGAAGATGGGAGTTTGGTTGGAGAGAATTTTTAAAGAAATATATTGATGATGTTGGAAGAATGGGAGAGTATGGGTGGTATATGGGCTTTAAGCAGTCAATGACTGTGGGAATGCCAGACATATACAGGGAGGTGATGGAGGCATGGAGGCAATTCCTGCCAAAAGTAGAATATGATTGCACAGAGGTGCACACATTTATAAATTTGCCATTGTTTTTAAATGATAAATTTAAACACAACAATAAAACATTGTATGAGCCCAAATTCTTAGAAGCCGGAATAAGGCAAGTGAAAGATATTATATATGAAGTTATTCCAGGTTTTCTTAGAAATAACTGTATATATGACTCAGTGTGTGAGTTGGATGGCATGGAGAGCAGAGTAAAGGTGGAAAATATATATGAAAGAATTAAAGCAAGTCTACCATCGAAATGGGTGAATGTTATAGAAAAAAGTTGTGTAAAGAAAAAACAACAGGATTTGCCTGAGATGTACATAATGAAAGACGGGGAAAAATATAATATAAAAAGCATTAGCGTAAAGAAAGTCTATGACCTGTTTATAATGGATCAAATAAAAGTGCCAGCATCTGAAAAAGTATGGAGTAGGGTGTTTGAAGACTTGGATGTAAAGAAAATATGGTCAAATATGGACATAAAATACAATACTATAGAATGTGAAAATAATGACTTCTTAATAAGACACAATAGAATCTATACAAATGTAGTACTAAACAAAATAAATAATGCTAATAATGTGATGTGTGATGTATGTAACAAGGAACATGAGACTTTTTTGCATTATTTTTTGCAATGTGATGAATTAAAAGATTTTTTTGTTTTCTTAAAATGTCTATTCAAAAATAATTGTTTTGAGGATGTGAATTTGGAGGAGGGATGGGGAAAAATATTTTTATTTGGAGTGTTTCAGAAGACGACAGCAATAGACTTTTGGTTTATCAATTATGTTCTAAGCCACGCCAGATTAGCTGTTGTACTTAGACGGAATTATGCACACTTTGAAGGGAGAAAAGTCAAAATAAAAGATTTGTTCAAAGCAATAATGACAAGAGATATTGAAATGTGCTATAAATATGGGGGAGATGATGTGAAGGAATTCTTTGTAACTGGAAACAAATTCATAAAAGAAGGAGAGAGAAAAGAGGTTTTGTATAACTGGTAAAAATTATGTTCTGAAGGTAAAAAAAAAAAAAAAAAAAAAAAAAAAAAAAAAAGAAATGTTTATGTTGTTTAATGTGAACAATTGAAATTGAACTGTAAGTTTGTGAATTTCAATAAAAAAAAAAAAAATAAAATAAAAGGCTATGTCCGATCTCGTCTGATCTCGGAAGCTAAGCAGGTTTGGGCCTGGTTAGTACTTGGATGGGAGACCGCCTGGGAATACCAGGTGCTGTAAGCTTTTTGGACATTTTTCACTTAGTATATAATAATTTTGCCAAAAAATAGAGTCAGTGCCTGATCTCTGAATATTAGCAGGTTTGGGCCTGTTTAGTACATGGATGGGAGACTGCCTGGGAATATACTGCCTTTAATTATAATTTTGCATTATTGAGACACTGTTTTCCTAATGAATGTTGTTCAGTGCTTTGACGCAATGTATTTTGTTTAAAGCACTATATAAATAAAGGTGATTGATTGATTGAATACCAGGTGCTGTAAGCTTTTTGGACATTTTTCACTTAGTATATAATAATTTTGCCAAAAAAAAGTCAATGCCCGATCTCTGAATATTTGCAGGTTTAGGTCTGGTTAGTACTTTGATGAGAGACTGCCTAGGAATACCAGGTGCTTTAAGCTTTTGGGTTTTCTTTCCTACTTATACAATGTACTGGCAATAAGATTGGCTGGTCTTTAAATAGCCCTCTCTTTGCAGCAGACTTTGCAGCAGACTTCGTTTACGGCCATACCAACCTGGCTATGCCCGATCTCGTCTGATCTCGGAAGCTAAGCAGGTTTGGGCCTGGTTAGTACTTGGATGGGAGACCGCCTGGGAATACCTGGTGCTGTAAGCTTTTTGGACATTTTTCACTTAGTTTATAATAATTTTGCCAAAAAATAGAGTCAATGCTCGATCTCTGAATCTTAGCAGGTTTAGGTCTGGTTAGTACTTTTATGAGAGACTGCCTAGGAATACCAGGTGCTTTAAGCTTTTGTGTTTTCTTTCCTACTTATATAATGTACTGGCGATAAGATTGGCTGGTCTTTAAATAGCCCTCTCTTTGCAGCAAACTTCGCTTACGGCTATACCATCCTGGCTATACCCGATCTCGTCTGATCTCGGAAGCTAAGCAGGTTTGGGCCTGGTTAGTACTTGGATGGTAGCCCGCCTGGGTATACCAGGTGCTGTAAGCTTTTTGGACATT